>NC_137028.1:5496461-5506461 GCF_032717465.1 Coenobita brevimanus | reverse complement strand
AGTCTGCATAGATTTTGTCACACTTAAATACTTGATATTGACTAGCCTAATGCCAAACGATTCCACACAACGGGAAGCTCCTGACTGTCAAAGGGTTAAAACGATCACACTAACCTTTTCACCGATTCTGTCGCAAAGGTACTCTACACTCATAATATTTAACAATGACAAAGGATTAATGAAGAATATTTCTGATCCTTCACTATGACAGCTGTTTCCCATAAGCTAAATAACATCGCCTGGCCATACAATAAAAAAAAAAAATGTAGTGAATGGACTGGACGAAAGTTTTAATCTAAGTTTAATTTAAGTGTAAGAACAAGACGAAAAGTTTAATCTATTGTTTCTAAACCCATCACTAGGAAAGATGGCCTCATAAACTGAATAAAATCACTAGCCACAAAAATATTTCAGCATAAAAATCTGTCCTAGCAGAGAAGGGGCCAGACGCCAGCTTTAATCTCATTGTGGATAGCGGCGGCGATAGTTCCCGGAATTTATATTTGTCGGCGAATAAAGCTCGTCATTTGTCATTCACTGGGAATTTGGGGCGGCCGAAAATGCCAACGTGAGGAATTCTAGTGAGCGACTGAAATTAGGAAAAGAGGAATTTGGGGAAGAAAGGGGAAAAGAGGGTGGAAGATTTTGTAATAATATATGCTTGGAGAGAGAGAGAGAGAGAGAGAGAGAATGTGTGTGTGTGTGTGTGTGTGTGTGTGTGTGTGTGTGTGTGTGTGTGTGTGTGACGAATCAGGAAAACAGGAATTTGGTATAAAGACGGAACGGGGGAATTACTTTAATGATAATCAAGGGATATTATACATTTTGCGTCAGAGGAATTACGGTCAGTAGCTTTTTTTTCCTGTTTATGTCATACCAATTTGCAAAACAGGAATGGAGGAGAGAAAACGTGATGGGATTCGTGAAAGGGGGAAGAGGACGGGGGAAGGGGAAGGGGGAAGGGGGAAGGGGAAGGGGGTGGAGGGGACAGGGGAAGGGGAAGGGGTAAGGGGAGGAGGGGGAAGGGGAAGGGTGTAATAAGAAGCAGGGAATGTAGAGTTTCTGGGACAGGCAGAGAGAGTTTTTATGCTTGTCTGATACGATTTATGAAAACAGTAATCTGGGGTATGGAGAAAATGGGAAATAAAAAGGAAGATATCAAAGGCTTTTCTGTGATGGGAATTTACTAAAGAAAAAGTAGGGAATACCGTGTACCGTACTTTTCTATGATAGGAATTTGGGAAGGGAAAAATCAGGAATGACATGGGCTTTTCTGTGATGGGAATTTGGGGAAGGATACGTTCAAAAGTGACAGTAATTAAAGAAAACAATTTATGGTGATGGGAATCATGGAAAGAGGAGTGGAAAGAACAAAGGAGAGTATTAAGTGTAACATCATCAGAAATGCATTTTTTCTTATTATCTTTAGTGGCAGAAGGGGGCGCTCACCACCCACTCACTCGATTTAGTGCTGCTCTCGGGTTCCTGCCGTGTCCTCTCTTCTTTCCTTCCTTCTTTCCTGCCTTCCTCTTCTGTCTTTCTTTCCTTCATTCTTTCATCTTCCTTCTGTCTACGGGTGACTACACTGAGTGACAAGCCAAGTAGTTTCCTATACGCCAGGAATACATTTACTACGCTGGGTGGTAACCATATTAAGGCGCCTGGTGGTTTAGTGGATAATTAAGGTGTTTTAATCATATTGAGCAAGTGGTGGTTTACAACCATTGGGTGGTTGAGGTTTATTGTTCACATAATGCCACTCAGGGATGTCACTCTCATCTTAAATGTCAGGACCAACTTGCCTAGCCCCAGGATCCTACGCTCCTCATGGGGCAACACAGGATCTGATGATGACGATGATGATGATGATCTTTCACTCTCAGTGTAAGAAATAAATGAGTATGATATACAGAAATGAAGGGGTGCAGAAAAGCTTGAGAAATATACGTAGTGCCATCATCATGAACGCTTTTGTATTTGACTAACATTATATCTGTTACAAATACGAACCCTATCTAAATCTTGACAACAGTCTCCGGTTTACGAAAAAAAGAAAAAAGAAAGGCAACATCCCCATCATAGTCGCGCTTTTTATCTGATTAACATCTCACTTAACCCTAGAGTAAAAAAAAAAAAAAATGAAAGCTTAGATAGAGAGCTTCAGAATCAGACCAAAACAAAAAAATAATACCATAATCACTTCCTTCTTTTTATTTATTTTAATCCGACTAGCACACACTTACACAGAGAATAAAATGCAAAGTTTGACAAAGATCTCCAATTTCAGAAAAGCAAAAAACCGGTTCAGTTATATAAAGTGTCCTTCAGTCTAACGAGATCGAGCCCCTTGTCACCCTCTTCCGCCTTTACACATTGGTAGTTAATATATTTTTTTTTCTTTCCCTCTGCCTCTTTATTTAACCACTTTCATTTCTTTTCCCTTTCCCTCCTTTTCTTGATTCATCCACCTTTTCTCCTTATCCTCATTTCTGTTCATTACCTCCTTGTAGTTTTTTTTTTTTCCACTACTCAATCTTCCTTCTTCCTTTCCCTTCCCTTCCCTTCCCTTCCTTTCCAACTTTTCTTGGCTATTCCATCTTTTAACCTTCGCCCCCTTTCTCTTCATCATCTTCACTCATTTTTTTTCTCCTCTTTCTCCACCTACATTTCTCTGCAGTCCGTATTCCAGTCCTTCCCCATCTTTTTTCTCCTATTCCCTCTTGCTCTTCATTTCTACAAGTTGCTCAAATTATTCCTTCCTTTCCATTTTTTCAACTTCAGTTTTTCAAGCTTTCCTCTTCCCTTCCTTTCCCTTCCAGTCTTCCTTTTACCCATATTAACTGTATATTCTTTTTCTCTCTCTCCCGACTTTCTTTTTCTCCATTTTCATTTCCCAAGCTTGGACCACGGGAACAGGCACCCTAACCTATGTCCAGAGTGGGATACGCCCAAAAAAAAAAAAAAAAAAAAAAAAAAAAAAAAAACGTATATCTCTAACTTCACCAAAAAATAAAGTCAATCTGCCTTTCCTATACAATCCTCTTCCTACTTTCCCAAAACAAAGAAAAAAATACAGTAATCTGTCTTAGCCATGTGCTCCTCCTGCAATCTTCCCCACCTTCAGGCCTCCTTCCCCAGCCTCTTCCCCAGCAGAGTCATCATAAAGGCATTAGCGAGGGGAAGCCAGGCACTGCATTCCCCTCTCTGCTTTCTGAAGGCAAGGGGAAATATATGAGAGGGGCAAGGGCAAGAGGAGAACCTGGGAAGGGGGAAGATGAGAGAGGAAAGGAAGACGAGAAAGGGAGGAAAGAAGGAAAAAGTGCCAGGGGAGCAAGGGAATGTACTGAGAGTAAGGGGAAGAGGACGAAAAGGGAGAGAAAGGGAAGACAGAAAAGGAAAAGTGCGGCAAGAAATCAGGAGGAATGAAAAGATTGAAAAGAAAGAGGGAAAAACTACATAGAGAGAGAGAGAAAGAGAGAGAGAGAGAAATGCTTTTATATATATAAATATATAATCAAAACGTTACCATTAGTTAAGACACAATAAGCTCGGAAAGTCTGTTTCCTGAGGCTCCGCTGAGAACCTATCCGTGTGAACCTACGCAACTCAACCCCTTGGGACAGGACGGCCAAGCTGGGAGTGTGGTCAACGGGGGTGGGGGGGTGGGGGGTAAAGTGGAGAGGAGTGGGGGAATGAGGGGAGGGAGTTAGTGACGGGGATCACTGGGGAGGGGTGAGCGAGGTCTTGTCTGGTTGTCTGGTTCTCACACCCTGGGGGGAAACTTGGTTACTCACAGGATATCAAACTTACGGCAAGTAGGAAGAAGGAAAAAAAAGGAGGAGGAAGGAGAACGTCAGTTCTCTTATAAACTTGGGGACTGGGTACCTGTACAAAGCAGGACATAGTCATCTTAAAAAACAGCATGGAGCAACAAGAGCATACCAGCAGCACAAGAAATTCAGTAGCTACAGAACAAAACATCAACAACAAGAGCATACGGAAACATAATATAAAATAACCAGAAAATGGAAACTGCCATTAGCAATTTCAGTAACTCAACAAATGGCAAGGTCATCCTATTTTTTCCTCAGTTCGACTACAGGGGCCGATTTATCCCCCAATGTCGCAACATTGCAGCTATCGCTGGACCTGATTTCAACGTCCTTCATATTGTGAGCTCTTCGAAGTGAAGAGCTGGTCTAGTAGGGCCCCCCTAGAAGTGTGGCAAACACGATGGGCGAAGGTGAAAGCAACAAAATCCTTGTATAGCAAAAATGGACAGAGCCCAAACTACTGTCCACTGACCCGTGGGCGATCTCAAAAACTACTGGCCCAGATGGGCCCATAGTCATTTCAAACCTGCTCCCCAACCTTGTCATGTCCCACAAAAATTTCAAGTCTCTACCATTAGCGGTTTCTGAGAATTCGAGAATAGACTATTTTTATAGGCTTTAGGCCGTAACTGAAAAACCTGTAGTGGGAACTGGATGATACTATGTCATATAAAGCCGCCAGCTGGGGGACTCAGATGGCCAAGTATGATGGCCGTAGCTTTGAAACTGAGCGAATACGAGCAATTTATTTCTTCGAAAGAAAGAATAATAATAATAATAATAATAATAATAATATTGACGAACAATATAAACCACCAATTGTGTGGTGAGTATAATAATAATAATAATAATAATAATAATAATAATAACTGATACCGTAATAAATAATAATGATAATAAGATGATGATGAAGATGATGATGGTGGTGGTGGTGGTGGTAAGTGATAATGGTTATAATGATAATGATTACGCTGATACTTCGATAATGAATTCCATAAGACAACAAAAATAGAAGGCACTAACATAGTGCATGCCTTGCCAACAACAATAAAATCTATGATTCACTTCTGCAATTCATCCTTCCTACCAGACAAATACTTTTACGGTCTCACATAGTCAGTTAATTCTACAGTTTCAGACCGTCCTTTTAAACAATTTCAGAGAACGCATATCTTTGCCAACGCCAATAAAATCTATGATTTATTCCTGCACTCAGATGCGGATCCATCTCAAAGTCAAACAGTTCTTCCTTGAACCACTGGCACCCTATCCACCAGATTTCATTGAAATCCAATCCTAGGTTTCTGAGGCATCTTGCAAACAAACAGACAAACATGGGTCCTTCGTTCCACTTTGCTAGCGGAGGTTAGAAGAACAAAAGCGTCCGAATGGTACCTAGGAGTAAGAAGGAAGCCTGAGAGGGTCCAGATGACACGGACGTCAACAGGGGTTTGGCTGATGGGTCAGGAGGAATATTTATGAGGGTACGTACACACACACACACACACACACACACACACACACACACACACACACACACACACACGACTGATGTACCCTTGTGTGTGTGTGTGTGTGTGTGTGTGTGTGTGTGTGTGTGTGTGTGTGTGTGTGTGTGTGTGTGTGTGTGTGTGTGTGTGTGTGTGTGCCTTTATATAGCCTACATGCGTTCGTGCTCAAAATCTTACAAGTTTAAAACTGAAGACAAATATTCAAATACAGTTTTCTGTAAAGGCCTGGTAATACTTATAAATCACATTCTAACCCATTACCCAACTTAATTTATTTCTGCTCGTGCCAAACAATTTTACTCGACGCATTTATTCCAAGCATTCGTAAGGGGTATTTCACATCGTTTCTGGCTTTGTAAACAGACCGATAAGTTTAAACAAAAAGGTTTACATAACAGATGGTCATTAGAATAAAGCTATCTCAACACTCTGTCTTTTCAGTGTGAGCTACTCCTTCCTTCCCACCCTTCTCACTTCGTGTCTTCCCCATGCACAGTCTCCCACACCTCACACCACAACACCCACACTCTCCCACACTTCACTCCATTCCCCCTCCCACCCCTCTGTCTGTCTGTCTGTCTGTCTGTCTCTCTCTCTCTCTCTCTCTCTCTCTCTCAGTCCCTTCAGTACAATGACATTTTATTTCTGTTACCGCCGAACAATTTTACTCCTCTTTAAGGAGATGAATCTCGAAATGAAGAGCTTAAAGTTTTCCCCACCACCTCTCCTCCCTCATACTTCTCCTCCTCCTCCTCCTCCTTTCTCGGTTTTCCCCTTCCCCACCACCTCCTTCTTACTTCTTCCCCTCCCCCTTTCTTGATCTCCCCCTCCTCCTCGTTCACCTATCAGGGATCTCGGGAAGTGACTCAGATTACTACTCTATGACAGATCTCCTCGTTATAAAAAGATATATTTTTTGGTCCCCTGTTTTTCGTACATAATTCTCTGCACGCACCTCCCTCGTCTTTCCCGCCCCACGATCTCTGCTCCACTCTCTTCTTGTCTCTCCTCATCTCTATTCCACTCCATTCTCTTTTCTCTTCTCTTCTCCTCTCATCTCATCTCTGCTCCACTCTCCTCACTCCTCTCTTCCTTTTATACCTTGTCCCTTCTCGCACATACCAGTATACTCAAAAAAAATTCTTGAGCTTAGGCTGTAAATAATTTTGCTTCCTTATATTTTTCACTTACTTGTACATAAACACTTCAAAGCTAAATTACAATGAATGGTAAAATGGAGTCATTCGAGCTGCCATCATTATTGCCGATAAAAATTAACTACGAGGGTGATACGTTTATCAAAAACTTGGAAAAATCCTTATATGAATACGCGGCTAACCTTTGTATTTCCTGTCTTAATCTTGCTTTTTTCTTTCTTTCTTTCTTCATCCTGTTTCTTTTTTTTCTCCTTTTTGCCATTGCTTCCCTTACCTCTTTTCTTCCACTCGACGTTTTCCTTCTTCCTTCCTCCGTTTCCTTTCCCGATCTTCACACTTATCCCTCCCCCTACGCCTTCTTTCTTCCTTTCCTCATCCCCCTCTATCCCTCACCCTCCTTCCTTCCTTTTTCCCACACAAACCACCACCTAACCCTAAGCAGAGGATCGGATACTGACCAGGGTAGGCGGAGGGGACATAGGGTCGGTGTCGGATGTCTCTTAGGAAGTAACTTGATCATGTATAAACAAACAACAAGGGTGGCTGGGAGGTAGGGTGGCCTTGAAAATTATAAAGGGCAATTTTACAATGAGTTTCGTATGCTTAAAACTATAATCGCGAAAGAGAAAAGTCCCAAGTTCATGGTGATATATTCTGAAGCACATGATTAATATGTTTACTTGTGTTCTCGTTAAACTGTCCTCCATGCTCTTTATTATCCCGTTCAATCCAAGAGATTTAGCCTGAGCTGAATAAATCTGCCCAGCCTTAGCCACAATTAAAAAAAAAATAAAAAAAAGTCCAAGGTGAAAGGCTTTATGAAGACCATGCCTAACCTTCTCACTGATACCGTAGAAACTGGCATTTTATTCTGTCCGAGGCTAGAATATATACGTTAGATGTGTGAAGGCCCTTTCAATCTGAGGATTACAATGCAGTATCATCTAGGCATTTGATTCTGGTTGACATTAGATCAATTTAATCGGCTGTGGGATACCGGGAAATCTCAACCTGTGAAAGGGATAAGGGCTGTGCAAAATTTTCCTTGCCCGGCATCCTCTACTTTTCTTCCTCTGCTGTCCTGACATTGTCCTGCCATACTTTTTTTTTTTTTTGCGGGGGTAGGGGGTGGAGGAGGGTGATTCCACAATGGTATAACATGGACAGATGCGATGTGTTGTGACGCCAATGTTTGCGTTCTCTATGTGCTTCACAGATACTGTACGATCAGTTAAAGATGCTCTAAGATGTCAGAACTACAGATACCGGTAATAAAATCTTTCCAATTTTTAGCCAAAGTTATGATATTCTTAGAAGACGCTCTGAAAAATCTGCTGGGTTGCGAAGACCACCACCGTGTTTTCAAGGTCATTGTTGGTTGATCCACCCACGCTACCCGGTGTGCCCTGAGAAGGAATTCCGAGATATCTTTGAGAAATGATTGTCAATAGATATCAATGAAATGTATTATTATGTTCCCAGATGAAATGTTGCAATGCCTTACGATATACTCAGAAAACATCTTGCAGTCCTTATTGACATACACAAAACTCGTCCAAGATATCTTCAGCTGGCTTTCACAACAAGGCCAGCGCAAACCAAACGCCCACCTCTGCTCCAGCCTTCATAAACTGAGTCTATGTTTTCTATCATTTCAAAAGCCTTGGAAGAAGTGAATGTTGGTATAAGCTGTGGGAGGGAGAGAACAGAGGAAGGAAGAAAAGAAAACACAAGGGAGGAGAGGGATAAAGGAGAAGAAAAGAGAACGAATGAAGGAGGAAGCAGAGAGGCAGAGAGAGAGATGGAAAAAAAAAGTAGGGGGAAGTGAAAGAGAGATGAGAAAGAAGGGAAAGAGAAGCAGGGACAAGGGAAAAGTGGAAAATGGAGAAATAAAACAACAGACAAGGTTCAGAAGAGGAAAACGGAAGGACATGGAGGAAGAAACAGGTAAGAAAGGAGAGGAGAGGAGAGGAGAGAGAAAGTAGAGAGGTAGGGAGCGGAGAATTAAGGAAAGGGAAAAGCGGCACGAAAGAAAAAGAGTAATGTCGAGAGTAAAAAAAAGGAGGAAAACGAATGGAGAAGAGACAAGAAGAGACAAGAAGACGAGAAAAAGGGAAGAGATGGAGCAAGAAGAGAAACAGACAGATACAGGGAGAAAAGAGAGACATGGAGCAAGAGGAAAGATAGAGATATGAAGGGAGAAATGAACAAGAAATACAATGATCACGCAAATCTCAATTCCTCAGATTATTTACCGTAAAAATAGAATGAAAATAAAATGTCCTTGCCTCCACAATCCCTTTCCTGATCTCCATTGTCTTTATATACTCTCCATAAGGTTAAATTATGTGTAAGACTGATTGTTTGTGCTTCTGTCTTCGTTCATACAGCTATCAAACACCTTGCAATCGAGCACAGAAAATATTGAAAGACTGCATGTACGTAAGCTGGTCCTCAATCAAGGAACTTGCAAACACATCACAATCAAATCAGAGTGAATATTTAAAGACTGGTTACACATACCGTACCTTGGTCTTTCTTCACACAGCTTCCAAACACTTCACCATCAATCACTGTGAATATTAGCATACCAGAATAGGAAAAACCAAAAGGATCTGTGATAACGAACTTTTATAGAGACCTGCTTGTCCTGTAAATTGGTTCAGATCTTTTATAAACACCTCTCTCGGCCCTCATATACTGTCTAGGTAGTCTCATTTTAAAAGACACAAGATCTGAAGCTCCAGTGTTTATGTGGGAGTTGTGTGAGGGGAGACCTGAGGGAAGGAAAGATGGAAAGAGGAACCACAAAGACCTATACGATGTCGGGGAGAAAAAACACAGGAAGGTGAAAAAGGGAAACAGAGCAGGGAAAAAAGTGGAATGAGAATGCAGGCTACCGAAACACAAAACACACATGGGTAGAAGACCAGCCTCAGACCAAAGCAGCACCACATGACCGAAACCACTCAGGTCTCCTCTTGGGGATTCAAACCAATGCGAACTAGGCACATGACCTCCATCCTAGTTGCACACACACACACACACACACACACACACACACACACACACACACACACACACACACACACACAAAATGAGAGCAAAACCGAAGTGTAGGGGAGAAAAGCCAGGGAGATGTCGAGAATGTTTTTTTCTTTTTCTCTCTCCCAGTCACGCCAGGAGAAAGTTCCGAGCGAGGAGGCAGAAAGAAAAATTCCTTTAGTCAAACCCGGATTAGGTGAAAAAAAGAAAAAATGTGTGCGAAAAAAGTGCGTGCGTGTGAGTCTTTGCCCTGCTGACCACATTGCGTCTCACGCTTAAACAAATGGACTTCTTTGTGGGTGTGTTGTGGGGTGTGAGGGGAGAGGGTGTAAGGTGTAAGGAAAAGGGGAAGAAGGGTACGATGAAAAGGAAGAGGGGAAGAAGTGTAGGATGCAAAGGACGGGGGAAGGAGGGCCAGAATGTAAGGGATGGGGGAGAGGGAGACAAAACTGAA
>NC_137028.1:5351461-5488961 GCF_032717465.1 Coenobita brevimanus | reverse complement strand
GGTATAAAGCTAGTTCGATTCCAACGTGCCCTCTAGCCAGTTATACCTGAACGAAAGAAAACAGCTTGTACGTAGCCTAGGATACACTATACTAAATGTGATATTTGGAAAATGTTACGCATTTGCTCGCAATGTTGCTTCTGTAGTTCTCTAAATACTTCCTCTTAATTTTTCTGTCCATACGAGTATTCCTTCTTTTTCCGAAAAATTTTCATCTTTCCATCGTACAACTCTTTTCCCATTCTGCTTACACCATTTTCGTTTTTCCCCCATTTTCTTTTTTTCATCTGTGCGGCTATTTTGCCCTACCTTCTCTTTCACTCCCTGTGTTTTTATTCACGTCTTTTCTACTCTCATCTGTTTACATCTCCCTTCTTTTCTCATCGTATTACTCACACTTTTCATCCTTTTCTCCATCTTTTTCATGTCATTTATTGTGGCTGTCGTTTCTTCCACTAATTTATTTTTACTTTTGTTTTTCATCGGGACATCTCTCACTTCCAAAGTTTAATTTTTTTTTCTGCATTTTCCATTGCCTTCTTTCTCTTGCTAACATTATCCTAATTTCTCTTTCACACATTTTGCTTATAACCTTTCTCTGTTTTTTATCAATATACCTCTCCTTTCCTTATCTTTTCCCTCAAATTTTCGTTTAAATTCTGTTTTCCCCTAACTCACCCTACCTACCTTTCCTTTCAAACTTCATTTTATATATTTCTGCTTACACTTGTCTTTCCTCTCTACACCCCTTATATCATAATCTTTTTCCTCTGACTTTCCACTGCCTTCTTTCCATTTTACTCTCATTCACTGACCCCGCATCTTTTCTTTTACAAATCTATTTTCCTTGTATTAATTTTCACCTCTGTACTCTTCATTACCTTATCAAAGTTATTTCCTTCATATCCTTCCTTCTCATTCCTTTCTTTTCCATTCATAATACTGTCCTTTCCTTTTCATTCAACTTTTTTATTTAAATTCTCCTCTTTCTTGTCTTACATCTTTGCCCCACCCATTTTCTCTGCTCTTATGTCACATTATATTGTTGTTTTACTGTTCCTCTCTTCCTGTAATTATCCAAGCCTGTCTTTTTCACGTATCTACAAATTTCTCTTTCATCTTGTCTGCCATCTTTGTACCTCCACCTTATCATCGCATTCCTTCCACCTAAATAGCAATCTTATCTCTGTCGTTAGTTTTTCCACATTCTTCTTTATTATTTCTGTTTTTTATCTGCAAGGTTACTTTCTCGCGCATTTTTTATTTCCCTCTGCTTCTCTAATATGCGTAGCTCTCATGTCTCTTCTTTGTGGCTTTAGAGTACCTGGCCTCTCTCTCTCTCTCTCTCTCTCTCTCTCTCTCTCTCTCTCCTTTCACCTTTGCTTCTCCAGTCTTTTATGCCTCTAGTGCTCTCTCTCTCTCTTTCTCTCTCTCTCTCTCTCTCTTTCTCTATGCCTCTAGTGTTTTCTCTCTCTCTCTCTCTCTCTCTCTCTCTCTCTCTCTCTCTCTCTCTCTCTCTCTCTCCACGCGGGGTACCTGTTAATTGTTTTCTAAGACGACTGCCTCCTCTCTCGTTCTCGTCTTTAGCTGTTTATGTGTTTGTTTTGGTGGTTCTCTCTTTCTCCGTGGGGAGGGGGGGAGGAAATATGGATGGAGGAGGGAATGGTAAATAAAAGAGGGTAGTGGACAGAGAGCAGGGGGATAGAACAGAATATACGGTATAAGACAGAAGGAAGAGGAGGAAAACTTAAAGGGAATGAAAAGGAAATTGTAATATACCGTGTGTGTGTGTGTGTGTGTGTGTGTGTGTGTGTAGAGAGAGAGAGAGAGAGGAGGAGGAGGGGAAAGGAATGGCATATTAGGTGGACGGGGGAAGAAAGTGATACATAAAGTGTGGGGTGAGGAATACAACAACAAAGAGAGAGAGAGAGAGAGAGAGAGAGAGAGAGAGAGAGACGGGTGAAAAGAGAAAACAGTGGAGGAAAGATATGATAGGAAAAAATAGAAATATTTAAAGATACACAGACAGACAGACAAAGACAGATAGATACAGACAGATTGACTGATACCACAAGAAGGGTAGTGAAAGAGAAAGGCAAAACGTACAAAGGGGAAGCTAGCAGCCGAAACTGAGTTGAGAAAAGTGATTACCAAAAGGAAAAGGAAACTGAGTGGGGGGGAAAGGAATGGATATGCAACTCTCTCTCTCTCTCTCTCTCTCTCTCTCTCTCTCTCTCGCTCGCTTCATTTACCATTCTCTCACTCTTTCTGGCTTTCCATTTCCCATTCTCGTTATTGCCTTCTGTTCTCTGTTCACACCTTTCATCCTTTTCTGCTCTGTGTTTCTTTTTTGGTATTTATCTTTACACTGAAACGTATTCGTTTATTATAGCTCTTTTTTCTTCCCTTATACTGTTTTTTAAGCTGTTCAGTCTGGCTTCCTTTGCGTTAAAAAAATCTTATCCCTTCCATTTCAAGTTTCGCGTCCAAAACTGAATTTAAAAAAAAAAAAAAACTGACCGTCGGAAAAAAAAAAAAGTATAATTATCATCATAGGCTTTTGCCAGCAAAAATTATATGTAAAAGATTTAATTTTTGGTCCATCAATTTTACGTTCTTTCCCAATAATTTTCTAGTCTTGTTTTTTTCTTTGCTTTATTCTTCTACCGACAGAAAATTTTATTCAGCTTCAAGACGACCCCTCATAGCAAAAAGGTTTAAAACAATCTCCATCAACCAACCAAGTAATTATTTTTTTTATCAGTATTCTCACCGCCACCCCAGGATTTTACTCAACAAAAAATACCCCAGTAAGTTGAGTGGCATTTTTTTTCTAACACAGATTTCATTACCACCATACAATTTTATGCATACACGCCTTTATTCTCTTGCCATTCGTTCTTCCTTTCATTCTCCATAACACTTTCCTTCCCCTTTCAGTTCCCCCTTTTCGTTATTACTGTCACTGTTATCTGGGTATTTAATTCAGGCTGTCACCCAATTAAATTCTTTCTGTTGGGAGAAATCTTGGTAGTCAAACAATTATTCTCTGTTCATTTCTCCTACCGTTTTCCTATCTTCAATCTCTCTCTCTCTCTCTCTCTCTCTCTCTCTCTCTCTCTCTCTCGTAATCGGTCCATTGAGTCTTTCAGAATGCATTTTCCTTTCAGCTCTGGCACTTTCGTACTCCTCTCTTCTCCATCTTTATTTTTACATCTTTTCTCTCCCTCGCATCTCTCTTTTCTTTCTCTCCTGTTATCTCTCCCTGTTCCCTTTATTTGGCGCATCGTGTGTGTCTGAACGCAATTTCATCCTCTTCTACGTCAGTTCTCTTCTTTCCTCCTCCGTCTCTCCATCACGCTCTCCAAACTTCCTCCTTCCAATAAAAAATGCTTCTCTGAGCATATTCTCTTCTCTGTGGCCTTCTTTTTCTCGTTCTCCTGTTTTTCCTCTCTTCTTTTCCCCGTACCCTATCTTTCGCAAATCTTTCTCTTATTCTTCCTCCCTCCTCTCTTATCCACAAATTCCCTCCAATCTTCCTTCTTTCGGAAAAAACTATCTTTCTCAGGGCGTGACGTTTCTTCGTAGCTCTCTCTCTCTCTCTCTCTCGTTTCCTGTTTTCGGTTAAATCGTATCTATTTTAAGTTTTCCACTTTTTCCTCCCTCTTTTTCCTTTTCTCCTTCCCTACTTCTCCTTTCCTCCTGCCTCTTCTCGTTTTCCTTTATCTTTTTCTCTTTTCCTGTTGTTTTTTTCTTTCCCCCCTTTCTACTCTCTAATTCGTCCTTCTATTTCTCTTTTTTTCTCCTTCCTTTTTCCTTTCTCCTCCTTTTCCCCCTTTTCCTCCTTTTTCCCCCTTTTCCTCCTTCCTTTTCTCTCTTCCTCTTCCTTTTCTCATTTTCTTCTTCCTTTTTTCTCCTTTCCTTGTCTCTTTTCTCTCCTTCATTTTCCCTTTCCCTTCCTTCCTTTTCCCCCTTTCCCTCCTTCCTTTTTCTCTTTTCCTCCATCCATTTCTCCTTTTCAGTTTCTCTTATGATCCTCTCTTTTTCTGTTTTCGTTCTCATACCTGTCTATTTCCATTTTCTTCTCCCTTCTTTCTCTTTCCGGAAGAAGGTGCGTTTCCAAGCGATGTCCTTCTTTGCATTCTTAGTCTCTCTCTCTTTCTTTCTTTCTCTCTCTCTCTCTCTCTCTCTCTCTCTCTCTCTCTCTCTCATTTTTGGCATATTATGAATTTCCGAATACATTTCCTTCCTCCTCCACTTCATTTATTCCTCCCTTTCTTCCTACCTTCCTTCCTTCTCCCCACATTTTCTCTCAGATCCTCTTTTCGATGATAGCTGTCTCCCTTGCGCATATGCCTCTTTAGTTATCCTTCCCCTCTCTCCTCCTCCTCCTCTCCTTCCTCCTCCTCTTGCATTTCCTTTCCTCTTTTCTCCGTATCTTGTCTTCCAGTTCATTTCCTCTCTCCCTCGTCCTCTTTATTTCTCGCTTCTCCTCCCTTCCCTGTCTTTCCGGAACAAGGTGTCTTTCTGGACGTATTTTCTTCTTATTCTTGCTTTCTTTCTCTTTTCATTCATTCATGCATTCTTCCTTCCTTCCTCTCTCTTCCTTCTCTCATTTCAATATTCCCTCCCATCGTCATATTTTCGGAGCAAACCGTGTTTCCGAGAACATTCCTCCTCCCCCTCTTCCTCTTCCTCCTCCCCCTCTTCCTCTTCCTCCTCCCCTCTCTCCCTCCTCCTCGATGTCCATCTTGTGCTTCTGAGCACATTATCTGCCTCTTACACTTCTGTACTTTTTTCCTTCACTCCTTCTCCTTCTCTGATCCTCCTCCTCTCCATTTTTTCCACTCCTTTCCTCAACTTTCCGTCTCTACAGTTCTTCACTTCTCTCTCCGCTTTGTCTCCTCTCCAATTCTAAAATTTCTATTCAGTTCTTCTTTTCTAAAATTCTCCTCTTCCTCTCTCAATCTCTCCAATTCACCTCCTCCCAATGTCTACTCTCCGATACTCTGGCTTTCCAATTCTCCTTCCCTTTGACCCTCCTTCTCTCCAACTCTCCTATTTCCCTCCTCTCCTATTATAATCCTCTCCTGGTTTTCATGTCTAAAGTTCTCTTCAATTCTCAGTTTCTCCAGTTCAGCATCATCACAATTCTCCTACTTTCCAATTCTCCTTCTCCCCAATACTCGCTCTCTGTCTCCCTCCTTTAAATTCTCTTTCCTCTCCTCCTTCCTTTCTTCCTTCCTTCCTTCCAATATACTCCGCGTCTCCAATTCTCCTACTTCTCGTATCCCCTCCCTTCTACACCTTCTTGGAGTAAGGTGTCTTTCTCGGCGACCTCTCTTCCTCTTCCACTTCACTTCGTCCTTCCTTCCTTCCTTCCTTCCTTCCTCGCCTCATTCTTTCGCCTCCCGCATTCTCTTCCACTTTCATTTATTGACAGCAAGGAACCGGTACCGTTCAGAACGCATCCTCTCTCTCTCTCTCTCTCGTACTTTTCTGCGTATTGCATCTTTCTAATAGCATTTTATTCCCTTTCCACTTCATCTTCTCCTTCCACTTCAGTTTTTCTTCCCATCCTTTTCCTCTTTTCTTCTTTCCTTTCTTCCTTCCATTCTTTCTTTCTTTCTTTCCTTCCTTCCTCCCTTCTCTCCTCCACTAAGCTAAATTCCTGCTAATTCTTCTTGTCAGCTTCGTACCCTCTCTTCCCCGAACCCTTCACTTAACACCCTTCCACCACTACACCAGTCATCACCCCATTCCCTTCTCCCCCCAGCTCCTCCCCATCATCATCCTCTCTCCCTTTCCTTCACATCGTCACCTTTTCTCCCTATCACCCCATTCCCTCTCCTCTCCACCACTGTCCTCTTTCTGTCCTCCCCATCATCACCACCTTCTTTCCTTATCACCCCATTCCCTCTCCTTCCCACCTCCTCTCCATCCTCCTCCACCTCCTCTTCCTCCTCTCCTCTCCTCCTCTTCTCCATCATCACATCCCTCTCTCCGCCTCGTCCCCGCTTTCTCCACATCGTCAGCTCTCTCCCTGTCCAGCTCACCTCTTCCCTATCATCAGCTCCCTCTCCCTCTCCTCCCCGAAACCTCCCCATCGTTATCTACCCTTCCCCCTCCCTCTCCCCTTTCATCAACACTCTTTCTCCCCTCTCATCTCCCTCTCCTTCTCCTCTGTTTCACTCAGAACTATTCTCACCCTTTCTTCATCACCTCCTCCCTGTCATCACCTCCCTCTCCTGCCCACCTCTTCCCCATTCTCTCTCTCTCTCTCTCTCTCTCTCTCTCTCTCTCTCTCTCTCTCTCATTTTAACTTCTTACCGTGTCATCATAATCACATTCAGTTTTAAGACTGAAGTGCAAAGTCATTAATAATCAGCCTCTCTCTCTCTCTCTCTCTCTCTTACCTTCACCCCTGTCTCGTAGGCCGTCATATGCACACTTACCTGGAAAAAGACAAAAATAATGTTAAAAATAAGTCACAAACAGCCTACGTAATAGAACTGATAATTAACTCACATAAAAAGAATTCTACAATCGATCGGTAAGTCTACTTGCCTCAGGATTCAATATGGTTTTCCGTATGATCCTCTTCAGTGACCATCATCATCATCATCATCATCATCATCATCATCGTCGTCGTCATCACCATCATCATCATTAACCAACGTCCTACTATTTCATTTGTTACAATTTCAATAAGAATTTGTTAAGTAGTAAAATCTCTCTCTCTCTCTCTCTCTCTCTCTCTCTCTCTCTCTCTCTCCATTAATCACGCGTGTCGAGGTTCTGTTTTCCCTCTGTCTGTGGTTGGGGTCGCGTCGCTCTTGTCAGGGAAGTGGGGATGTATTTTCGCACGCAAGCACGCGCACACACACACACACACACACACACACACACACACACACACACACACACACACACACACACACACACAATTATTAGAGAAACGTAGGAGAAACAGGGGAATTATTAGTGTACAGGAGACTGATATTATGCAAGTCTGTAAGTTATGTAAGTCAGTGGGTAGCAGCTAGAGGTGTGTGTGTGTGTGTGTGTGTGTGTGTGTGTGTGTGTGTGTGTGTGTGTGTGTGTGTGTGTGTGTGTGTGTGTGTGTGTGTGTGTGTGTGTGTGTGTGTGTGTGATGTCGCAATGTATGGTGCTGAGGTGTAGCGTGTGTGAGGTGTGGCAGTGTATGATGCAGGGTCCAGCGAGGCAGTGTGAGAAATGACTGTGTTGTACTGTACATTGGCCATTACAACGATGCAGAACACTCAGGCTTAGATAATGATTCTTTGATACCTAGCCACTTTTACTGAACAATATTGATGGATTCCACTACTATCGTGTGTCTGCTTCTTATTCCTAGATTATTCCCACTCCAGTGTTATTATATAGTGGAATACAAAACGACGACGACGACGAGGGCAAGAATGAGGACGATGATGATGATGAAGAGGACGAGGACGAGGGCGGGGACAAGGCTCAGGATCAGAATCAAGATGATGATGATGATGATGATAATGAAAATAAGGTCAAACACAACAAAGCGACGACGAGGAGGACGATATTCATCTCAATCAGTTCGGGTAAAAATGGAATGAATATTAAGTAAAGTCATCACAAAGAGAATGCGTAGGAAGGAATGAGCTGCCTGTTACCGCTTCATTAATATTCTAATCACTCAATAACCTGGTGAATCTTCTGCCTTGGCGTTTGGCAGTGAGTTTGTTTGCGATACCAGCTAAGAGATCAAGCCTCATAATTAAATGGAGATTACACTGAACTCACTCACTCCCTCTCTCTTTCATCTTCGGCTCATATTTCATTCATTTTCCGATTACTACAGGGAAATGAGCTATAACATTGTATACTAGAGATGTACGATCACTAATAACAGGTGAATGATCGATATAATATGAACAATAACAATCCAATCGTGAATAATGAGACGAATGAATAATGAAAAACTAAAATAACAATAGATGCGTGAGTTATAACTAAAAATGAATGATCCATAACAATAGACAAATGAACAAAAACAAGACCAGTGAGCAATAACAATGACAGACAGACCTTTTTTTAACTTTAGAGAGCACCTCAGCAGAGACCAAGAAAATCCACTTTCCTTATTTATTTAGTTTTATTTTCTTCTCATGACTATATCTACTACTTGACATTCTCTCCTTTCATATCTCTTCTACCCTTTTCATGACCACTTTATTCTCCTCATGACATACCTCCTTCATGACTCTCTCATTCTCTCTCTCTCTCGCTTTATTTCTGCTTAGTGATTTCTCTACATTCGTTTATGATCTCTCTTTTCCCCCTTACGACTCCTCCCATGACCCTCTTTTCCCCTCTTCACCTCCTGCCCCTTTTTCATTTCCCTAAACATGCCATCTTTCCCCTCTCATCACCTACCATCATTAATTCTCCCTCCCCTCGCTACCCTTCACCGCTCTTCCCCTCCCTCTCCTTACCCTCCCCTCTCTCTACTTACTCTTCCATCCCTCTCCCTCACCCACATTTGTTTCGGTATACCCTTCCCCTTACCCATCCCTTACCCTCACTATCCCCTCGTTTTCACCATTCTTTGTTCCACCAATTTCCCATTCTCTTCCTCCTTGCTTTCCTCCTCCACTCCATTCTCTTCCTTTAGGCCATTTTTCGTTCCACAAAGCCCCTCATCCTCTCCCTCCACCTCTTTCCCGCACATACTCTTACCTTAATTTATCCTTCATTCCTTACCCAAATTCGTTCATTGATTTCTCCCCCTCTCGCTCTTCCCACTTCACATCTCTTCTGAACCGCATCCTCCCCTCATTCTTATTTCCCCTCCCCATCTCCCTATCCTCAATTTTCTTTCCCTCACTCTTCCAATCTCTCCTCCTACTCATCCTCAACCTGATTACGTTCATCCTTCACTCTATCTCAACCCCCTTCCCCTTTTACCTTCACTTTCCTCCTTCCTCCAAGCATTACTCCAACGTTCTCTTCCTGATCACCCTTATTCTCTTTCCCATTATAATCCTTCCACTTAATCTGCCTTCAATAACCTCTTAAACACTCAACCATTTCCATCTTTCTCTCCATCCTCCTCATCCTTCTTCCTTCACTGACCCTTCTCCTTCTCCTCACTCCCTCCTGATCATCCCTTTCCTTACTTCCCACGTTCTCTCTCTCTCTCTCTCTCTCTCTCTCTCCATTTCCCCTCTTCCTGCCTCTCTTCCTGCTTTACACGGTCCTAGCGTCATCTGCATATTCCAAACATACGGTATACGACACCACCTCTGTCTCTCCTCTCATATGCCAATTTCTCTCTCTCTCTCTCTCTCTCTCTCTCTCTCTCTCTCTCTCTCTCTCTCTCTCTCTCTCTCTCTCCAAAATGTACACTTTCCTCGTTGCCCTCTCTCCAATTAAATGTTAATATTCTGAACCTTGGCATGTGTTCTCCCTCAATATCTAGTAACTTAAACTTCACATACTCGTCATTTCTCCCCTCCCCTCCTATTGAATTTAACATTTTATATTTCGAGCTGACCGACGTTTAATACAAAATCTGACCAACCATTTGCCAACACCTGCTCTTTATTATACCTGGCCAAGTATATCTAATCTTGCTTAATATATCACCGTAAACATATACTCCTTATTTAACACACCAAGAATATATCGCATCTAATCTCACTCATCACCATAAATATGTAACTCAATTTCTCTATAAATTATGAACCCTTTATAAATATTTTACCAAGCCTGGAATGCCTGGTTTTATGTACTTTATTTACCATGAACATCGAGGCCTCTAAACATTACAGGACCAAGAATGTTTACTCCCTTTACTACTAGAGATCGAGTGGATAGAACAATAGGATGCTGCTTGAAAGGACGCGAGATCGAAATCAGGTAGGGGCAGGGAACAGTTTGGGAATCTGAATTTCGTTAAAACAGTCTTCGTTGATTTTCCGCACAACCCACCGATACGCCATCAATGCACTCCCGCTAATACCATCACACCAGTCCTGAACCAGACAGCTCTGGTATGAATGCAAAATGGAGGGTGGGTATTAGCGCCCAAGCCGTAAAATGTGAAGGTGTGTGACATGAGCGAGGACTACTAAGCCTCAAACATGGACTGTGCAGATTGCGTTCAGAGTCGGAAACAAAAGGAAAAAAATCATGTTTCTTCATTCTAACCTCCCCTTACGTTTACCTCCCCTCATTGTTATTTCCCCTTCGCTCTCCCCTCCTCGCCTTCTCATCTTCCCTCCTCATCTCCCCCCATTCTCCTTCTCCTCATCCACCTTCATTCTAATTTCCTCTCAATCTCTCCTCATCCTCACATCCTAGTATCTCATCTTCATTCTGACGTCAAATAGTTTTCTCCATCCCTCACTCACTCCCCCTCTCGCTTTCACCTCCCCTCATTCTCTTCTCCTCTCACCATCTTCCCTTATTCCTTCACCCCATCCTCTTCCCATCTTCCCTTATTCTCATCCCCTCGTCTTCCCATCTTCCTTTACTCCCTCATCCCCTCCTCTTCCCATCTTCCCTTAGTCCCCCAGCCCCTCTTCTCCCCATCTTCCTTTTTTTCCCTCATCCCTCCTCTCCCAATCTTCCCTTACTCTCTCATCCCCTCTTCTCCCCTTTTTCCCCTCCCTCACCTTAAGACAGGGACATCCATCATTTCGTTAACCCCTCGTTCAGCTCCCAAACCACACCCTTCTTAACCCTCACTTTCCCAAAACAAGGATGCTTATCATTCTTCCCTCTTTCTTACCTCTCCTTGTTTTCCCTTCCTCTCATTCTCCTTTCCCCTCATTCTAAAAGTCCTTATTCTCTCTTCGTCCCAGTTTCTTCTTATTTTCCTCTTTTCTCCCTTCCTTTCATTCTCCTCTCCCCTCATTCTAAATGTCCTTATACTCCCCTCCTCTTATTCTTCTCCCATAGTTTATTTCCCCTCATTTACCCCTCTTAATATCTACTGTTTCAAACCCCTTCATTCTTAACTATCCTCTTCTTATCTTCCCTTTTATTATCTCCTCTCTATTCTTATCATTCTTTAATTCTCACCTCCCTCATTCTCCTCTCCTCTCTTCAATCATCCCTCATCCTATACTCAGTCACCTCTCACTCCCACCTCCCCTCATTACCATCCCTCGTTCTCTTTTCCCCCTCATTCTTATCTCCCCTCATCCTTCTCTCTGTCCTCATTCTTACCTTTCCCCATTCTCATTGCCCCTTTCAGTTCTACTCCTCTCTTCCCCACCTTCCTATTTTCATCTTCCCTTATTCTCATGCCTCCTCATCTTCCCTTTCCCTCACCTCCCCTCTTTTCCCTCTCCTCCTCAAGACACGCATACATCACTTCCTTAACCTCCCCTCTAATCTCAAAAACCGCACACTAGTTTCCCCTCACTTTCACAAAATCAAGAAGTTTCATGTTCACCTTCCCTCATTTTCCCCTCCCCTTCCCTGGCTGTTGTTTCCTCTTTGTCACCTCCTCTCATTCTCACTTTCCCACCCTATTACCTCATTCTTACTTCCCATTACTCTTCTCTTTCCTCATTTTCTCCTCCCCTCTCCTCCCCTCTTTGTTTTTTTCCTCACTGTCTGCTCCCCTCATTCTCAGTTTCCCTTTTACGTCCTTATTCTTATTTCCTCTCACTCATTTTCACACTCATGTCTCCCTACTCTCTCCTCATTTTCACCTTCCCCATTCTCAGCTTCCCCCATTCTCCTCTACTGTAATTCTAATCTCCCCTCATTCTTTCTTACCCTCATTTTCTCTTCCTTTTATTCTCATCGTCCCTCATTCTCATCTCCCCTCATTTTCAAGCATTCCTGAATCTCCATGTCCTTCATTCTCATTCATCTCGATTCTCACTCCCTCATCATATAATTCTCACTCCTCCTCTCTTTATCTACAACTAACTCCTCTCATTCTCATCTACCCCTCATCTCCTCACCCCAAATTTTCCATCTCCATAATTTGCCCCTCCCCTCACCTTCCCTCTTTCCCCTTCCTCTTCCCCTCATCTCGTTACGCCCTCCCTGATTCCACAAACCGCATCCTATTTTCCCCTCACTTTCCCATTCGCGGTGTCCCTTATTTTTCCCCTCTCTCCTCATATAGCCCTAAATATAAATAATACTCTTCATAGGCTTCTTTCCTCTACGTTCTTGTTTCCTAACTGTCTCTTCTTTTTTATCCATTCCTCTTTTCTTTTTCTTCCTCCTCCTCTTCTCAATCACTCCCTACAACACCCCCTCCCTCTTTCTCCCCTCCTTTTACATTCCCCTCTCCCACTCCTACCGTCTCCCCAGGCACCGTTTCCCCTCCCTCTCTCGCACAATATCTCCCTCTTCCCCTCTCCCCTTTCCCCCCCCCTCATCCTTCCTTCCAACAGCACCACCACCTCTCTTCCCCCCTACTCTCTCCTCCACGACACTCCTGTCCTTAACCCCTCTCGCCCCTCCCCTTTCCTCCATACCCCCCTCCCATCTCCCCTTAGCCCTAACCCAACTCCACATTCAATTAACCTCTCTCCAAGCTCCCTCCCCCTCTCAAATCCCTTCTTCCTATTCCTCTCCTTCTTCTCCTCTTCCTCCTCACTTACCTACCCTCACTCCCCACTCTTCACAACACTCCCTCACTTCTTCCTCACCCTCTCCGTCACTTCCCTCTCTTCCAAAATATCCTTTTCTCTCCCCTCCCACTCCTCCTCTCCCTTCCTTAACCCCCTCCTCTCACCCATCTTCTCCCCTCTCTCCTCTCCTCTCCTTTCCCTTCCACAATATCTTCTCTGTCCCCTTTCTATTCCTCACTCCAATTCCTCCTCTCCCTTCCTTTTTCTCCTCTCCTCTCTCTTCTCATCCCTCTCCCTCCTCACCTCTCTCCCTCCCAAAATATCTCCACCCCCCCCCTCTCTCTCTCTCTCTCTCTCTCTCTCCCCTTCCCCCAAACCCATTAGGACAAGGATGGCACTCATCTCCACAGGCCCCCCTCTCCCCACCCCCCTCCTCCTGATCCCCCTCCCCCCTCCACCAGCCCCCCCCCACTTCTCCACTAGTCATAAATCTCGTGTTTCCACCGAGGAATGCCTCTCAAACACGTGTGAACAGTCGGGCCGAAGAAGACGTGGAAGAGAAAAGGACGAGAAAGAAATGAAAGTTAAGTGAGTTAAAAAAAAAGACGAGCCAAATTCATGAAACAGATGAAAGTTAAATTTAAGGACTGTCGCGTTCTTGACTGAGATGAAATTTAAAAAATAAATAAATAAATAAAAGAGCTAAAAAATAAGGGCAAAAACTGAAGGAAAAAAAAAGATAAATATTGAAGCTAAAATAATAAGGAAAAAGAATGAAGTTAATAAAATAAGGACAATGAATAGGGACAGAGATAACAGCCAAATAATAGGGATACAAATTTAAGTTCAAAAATACGAACAGAGATGAAAGTAATAAAAATGGACAAAGATTTAAGTGGAAAGTAAGACAATCGTGTTTATTCGTGGGAGAGGCAGAAAAATTTGTAAAAAAACGGAAAAACAAGAGTCAAGACCAAGAGAGTGTGGGAGAAAAAACAAAAAAGAAAATGCGATAAACGAATGTCGGAGCCAGAAGAAGTGCCTTGGTTAAAGAAATGAAAAGAAAAGAAAAAAAGAAAAAGAAAAAGTTGAAACAGCCTCGGCCACAAGAAAAGGTGGCACGGAAAAAGAAAGAAAGAAAAAAAAAAAAGCGACAAGAGGACTGCCGCGGTAAAAAGATAAACGAAAAAGAAAAAGAACTGTCTGGTATATAAGAGGTGGTACGAAAAAGAAGATAAGGAGAAAAATGCAAGAGAACTACAGTCAGAGAAAAAGGAAAAATGTCAGTTAAAAAAAAAAAAAAAAAAAAAAAAAAAAAAAAAACAGGACCATGTAAAAAAGACACGAAAAAAAAAAAAAAGTCTCTCTCATCCCCCCTCCCGAGTTGCTAATTTCGATAAGAATAAAAAAAAATAGTAAAGTCGGGATGTGAAATAGGAGTGAGGAGGTGTGTGTGTGTGTGTGTGTGTGTGTGTGTGTGTGTGTGTGTGTGTGTGTGTGTGTGTGTGTGTGTGTGTGTGTGTGTGTGTGTGTATTAACCACTTCAGTACCAAGCCATCATAATCTTCAATTCATACCACAGTCAGACATTTTCATTCTTTATTCAACTTAAATCTTTGGTGGTGTAGGACAAGAAATCGTATCGTGCAAGGAAGCCTATAATATCCTGTCCTGTAGCCACCATGCAATATTATTCATCTCAGGGACTACCTCTCACAGTGAAAGAGATAATGGACACACGTGTTTAATGGGCTGCTTGTCTAAACAGCTGGCTCTTATCTGTGACTACCCATGCCAGAATCAGAAAGAGAACGTGTGGGCTATGTTTGTGCTTGTGAAAAAACGTCCGAAGGCTTGTGTTCGGATATAAATGGCATTCTTTAAGCGTGTGCTTGGATGTACGTCTTCAAGTGTTTGTGCCCTAAGTTATATGTGCTTGTCTGAATGTTTATGTTCGAATGTATCAGGGCTTCTCTAAGTGTCTGAATATTTATGTCTGCTGGAGAGTTCGTGCTTGGATGTACTGTTAATGTGTTTGTCTAAGCATTATTCCTCTAATGTCCTGCTTACGACACTTCAACCTGTGAAAGTATCATTGTGTGGCAGAGATGTGGTATTTGGTACACAGAACAACCCTGATGTGTTTAATTATTTGTTGGTGGTAGTAACATGGATGAACGGGGATGCCAATTACCTGGACCGACCATGTAAATGTTGGAAGGTGTAATAGGCCTCTGCTTCTCACCGACACTGGCACGGGTTCCAGTGTCATCAAATTGTACTTGTGTTCAGAGTAAATATAGATAACAGATCATGCATGTTTGAGAAGTACAGTCTTGTTGGTTCAGGAGGCCTGTTGGAGTGGTTAGATAATAGCCTTTTATTTACCACTTCTGCACTGGTGCGCTTGCCAGAGGAAGTCACACACACACACACACACACACACACACACACACACACACACACACACACACACACACACACACACACACACACACACACACACACACACACTCCACTGCTATCCATCCATATATATAACTAAGCACATACAATTTGTTCTCTGTGGCACACATACACAGCAAATACGTTACGTACAACATACATAAAATCACTGCTATCCACACACACTCAGTACACATAATTTTCAGCAGTATTGTACACCTACAAACACACCCTTATACACATACACACATGCACCCACTGGAGCTTAAAACATTTGCTGAAGTACGGACATAACACTGCCACCTTCACATATCCACGGCTAAGCATTCACACAAAACACACATAGCACCAGTATCTATAAACAATCACACATACAGATAATTTACACAAACATACACAATTATAAACGACCTCCCCTACACAGACGGCCAACATCCCCCCCCCCACACACACACACTGCCAACGTTCCCCCCTCCACACACACACATTGCCCACGTCCCCTCCCCCCCCCACACACACTGCCCACGTCCCCTCCCCCCACACACACAAGTCACACATTCATCTTTTCACTCCGACATCTCTAAACCGTATCCTCCTCACTATCACACGACCCTACACACCCTCCCCTCTCCCCCCTCCCCTTCACAAAGACCCCCCTCAGTCTTCTCACTCACACACTCTCGCTTGGATTTTCTCTCTCTCTCTCTCTCTCTCTCTCTCTCTCTCTCTCTCCCACACACACCCACACACATACAATCTCTCTCTCTCTCTCTCTCTCTCTCTCTCCCTCTGGAACACACATCCATTCTAATTAGCTCGTACACGTCTTAACTTACTCTCACTCTGTCTTCTGGAGGTTAAATGTAGTTGTTATAGCCTGTCCTGATTATACATATACATAATTCGAGGGTTCCAATGCCAACTGGTCCTTTTCACTGGCTGTTCTTAAAAAAGAAAAAAAGAAAAAAAATCTTTCCGGCTAAGGTATTTTTGGTTTGTTTTTTAATTCAAGTCGTTCCGATTATATCAAACTGAAATAGGGTGGTTTCAACGACGACGACAAGGACGACGGCGACGAAGATAACAGTAACGAGGGCGACGATGATGATGATGATGATGATGATGATGATGATGATAATGATGCTCTATATTTCGTGGATGATGTAAGTATGCCGACTACTGATATACCAGCTGTATACAACGGGTGTGTATACAAGGGAGGTATGTTTACAAGTGGCATCAACACCAATACACATACATTCTCTCTCCCACCTCATTAACCTGCCTTTCCTTTCACTTCAACACCTTTCCCCTCATTAGAAAAAGGTAAAAACACACATTCATCTCACCATTACCTACTTCTCAATCAAGACATTTTTCTTAACTTTTCTTAGGCTAGCAACATATGACTATTCAGACTGGGGGGGCAATTTCATATTAAACAGGTCAATGAAAGCTGTCCCTAATTCCTGCAGCTGAAGGGCTCCTCTAAACTGCATAAAATCGCTGAGGAGAGCAGGAATAAAATACAAAATGGGTACACTGAAGGGATTAAATCTCTTCTCATCAAATCACCTGTTCTGTCTGTCTGTCTGTCTGCCTCTCTCTCACTCACTCTCTCTCTCTCTCTCTCTCTCTCTCTCATGACCAACACAGATCAACCTTCTCTTTGATCGCCATATTCACTTTCTCATTACCACATTAACTCTCATCACCACATCAGCCTTGTCACCACCGCACTTGTCTCTCTCACTACCACATTTTCCTTCTCATTTCCACATCAACTCTCTCATCAGCCCCCTCACAGTCACTAAACCTTCTCCATCACTACCAAACTAACCATCCCATCATCAACACACGATCCTCTCACTGCAAAATCACTCATCCCTCACCATCACCTCAGTCATCATCTCAGTCACTATCACAATCCTCTTCACCACTATCACCATCACCATCACACTTATTCTCACCACCACAACTCTGTTCCCATCAGCATCCTCAAAGATATCATCACTTTCCCATTAACTATACCACTTCCACCACCATCACCACTAATTCTCACCACCACAACTCTCCTTCCACCAGTACATTCCTCCTTTTAACCACCATCACCATCACTACCATCACCATCGCCAACACACTTTCATCCTCACCACCACAACTTTTCCCCAATCAGCACTCTCAAAGTCATCACCAACTTTTCGTCACCATCATCATCATCATCACTACGAGCACCATTTGAGTTGAAAGAGTCGCTGTGTATCGTAACTACTGCCTCTCCGTTTCCTCACTTGAAGAGGTATTTATGGCGTCTCTCTCTGTCTCTCTCTCTCTCTCTCTGTACGACCACAGTTTCCCCAGTGGTCGTCATTTCCCCCCCTACCTTGGCCATTTCTCCCCCGCACGTCTCTCAAATTCCCCTAAATTTTCCCTACACTACCCATACACGTCTAGAAGTGACGGGCTTAGTTCTTTTCCCTTTTCCCCTTCCATCTCCTTCCACACCTTCCTTTTTTCTGTTTTCCCTTTCTTCGTCAATGTTCCTTCTATATTTTTTTATTTACCTATCGTCTCTCATTTCCAAATTTCTTCATACCTTTAATTTTTTTCTTTTCCCTCATACCCGTCTTCCTTTTTCTCCATTCGCTTCCATTTCCACTCCTTTATCTTTTCTCTTCCTGTTTCATCCGTCTCTTTTTCTCTGTTTTCTCTCTCCCTTCCAGCTTTAAACAAGGTATATTTTCACCTCTTCCCCCTACCTACATTCTTGTTTCTTTTGCTTTTTCTTTTCCTTTCATCTCAGTACTTTCTAATGTTTATTTTTTCTTTCCTTCAAGTTTTCTTCCTTTCGCCCTTCCTTCTCCCTTTCTTCTATGCTCGAATCGACTATCCTTTAATTTTTGCCTTTCATTTTCCTTCCATTTCTCCCCTCACTTCCCTTTTTTCATATCAGTTTCTCCATGCGTCTAGTACCTCATTTTCACCTTCCCTTCACACTTCCCCTCTTCCCTCCCCTTTACACTAACTCACCTGATTCCCTCAACTTCGCCTTTTCCCCTCCCCTCTCCCTATCAAGATCCCTCTCCCCTCACCTCTCTCCCTCTCTTCTCTCTCCCTCTCTTACCTTCTTCTTCCTTCCCTCACCCTCTCATTTCTCCTCACCTCCGCTCTAGACACAACACTAGTAAAAAGAAGAGTTACTGGCATTAACATACTCTCTCTCGGGGTGGCAAGAGGAAGAGGAAGAAGATGGAGGAAGTGGCTGGCAGAGGCGGAGGAGGAGGAGGAGGAGGAGGAGGAGGAGGTGTTAAGTCATGGAGAAGAACAAGAGTGACGTGGAGAGGTGACAACTGAAAATGAGGACAGGAGATAAGTAGGAAAAGGAAAGAACAGAAATGGGGAGGGGTGAAGAAGAAGAGGGCAAAAGGATGACTGATGTAAACCTGAAAGTAAAGGGCAATGATGGGAAGAAAAGACGGAAGAAAGATGAAAAGAATGGAAATGAGAAAGTGGAATAAGAAAAAAAAGGACGAAGGAGGAATAAGAAGACTAAGATGAAAGAGGAGGAGGAAGAAGACTGAGATGAAAGAGGAGGAGGAAGAATAAAAGGAGGAAGAAGGAAGAGGGCGAGGTATAAGAAGAGAGTCTGTTTGAAGTAATAATTCTGCTCCTTCGCCTCCTTTTTATTGGCTTTAAAGCGATACGTCTCAAGCACTAAATTTCCCCACTAGTATCCCCCTCCCCCCCTCATCTCTCGCTCCCCACTCCTCTCCCTTCATCCCTCCCTCCCCACTCCTCCCCCTCTTTCATCCCACCCCTTCGGCTTAACTCCCTACCCGCTCTCATTCCTCTCTTCATGGGTGAGAGAGAGAGAGAGAGAGAGAGAGAGAGAGAGAGAGAGAGAGAGAGAGAGAGAGAGAGAGAGAGAGAAATTAGGGGGGGAAGGCAGAGGAGGGAAAGTGAGTGAGGGCCAAAAAATTCTTTCCTCCACCTCCTCTCTGTAAGTGAGGATGCAGGGGGAGGAAGGGAGGGGGAGCAGATGACAGGGGAAGGCTTAGGTGTGGGGAGAGGAGGGGGAGGGGAGAAATTTAGGAGATGATGTGAGGAGGGGAGGTGTTCGCCCCAAGTGTGTGAGTAAGTGTAAGGGGGAGAGATTATACGAGATGGGGAGGGGAAAGTTTAGGAGAGGGATAGGAGGGGAGGGGAGGGGAGGGAAGGGGAGAGGAGAGATTGGGAGACAGGGAGGGGAGGGGAGATTTTAAAAACAGGGAAGGAAAGGAAAAAGTTTGGGAGAAGAGGAAGGAGGGGAGAGTCTGGGTAAGGGGGAAGGAGAGGGGAATTTTAAAAAGGAAGGAAGAAGGGGCAGGGATTGGGAGAGGGGGAAGGAAGTAATGGGAAGAGTTTGGAAGGAGGAGAGGGGGCAGCATGGACGGGAAGGCGGGGGAGTATAGGAGAGAGAAGGGATAGTGAGAGTGGAGAAAGAGTGAGAGGGTGAGAGGAGGGAAGAATGGGTTGCGGAGGGTGGAGGAAACAGTTTAGGAGGGAGATTAAGTGAGAATACGAGAAAGTGAAAGCTGGAGACAGGAGGTTAGGGAGTGGGGCAGGAGAAATTAGGAAGTGGGTCTGTAAACGGAGGAACAGGAAATTATGAAGTGGGGGCAGAGAGGAGTCAGGAGGAAGGAGATGGGACGTGGGAGGAAGAGGGGGAGGGAGAAATGGGAGAGGGAAGAGCAATAGATTTTGTGAATGGAGAAACAGTGTATGAATAAATACGTGATACAGAAAAATAAATGCAAAATAAGGCACATCCATCTAATCTGGTGAGAAATAAATACCTGCATTAAAGATCCAAGTAACAAGTGTGATAAAAGGAAGGAAAGAGGAAGGGCAAGAAGTAGGCAGAAAGGGAAGGAAGGAACAGGAAGAAGAGGAAGGGAAGCTATGAGGGGCGCAGGAATGAAAGGATAGGGGGTATAGGGGAGAGATGATATGGAGTGTAGGTGTGGGAGGAGGAGAGGGGTGTATGTAGAAGAGAGGACAGGGGATGCAGAAGTGAGAGAAGGAGAGGGGAGGGAGAGTAGGAGTGAATGACAGTGGGGGAAGGGGGAGCTGTCCATTAGCATAAAGACGCTAGGTTCCTCCGTCCTGATCCCGGGGGCTCCTAAACCATACATACACACACACACACACACACACACACACGGTCATCCCCACACATACACACACACACGACGGAAGTTAGAGGCAAGGTAGGCTTTAGAGAGCAGCCAGAATACAACTAGAAAAGTCAAAGGGGATTTAAGATGAGGGTTGAGGAGGAGTTTGGGTAGATTTTAGAAAGTTAGATGAGTTTGAAGGGAGTCTGGGCCTGGTTCTCGGAGTTATCGTTTGTAACTTAAAAATACAGGAATATTCAAAAGTAGAAGGAGTTTCAAAATCACAGAGAGTTTCATGGACACTGGGGGAGTTTTGAAAGGACAAGCAAGTTTGGAAAGATTAGCAATGAGCAGGTAAAAAAACAAATTAAAAAAGTTAATTTGGGAAACTTTCCATCAATGAACTGGGAAGGATTGAGAAGGGGTGGAAAAAATTTGATACGACTGAGAGAGAGAGAGAGAGAGAGAGAGAGAGAGAGAGAGAGAGAGAGAAGGTAGAGACAGAGAAGAATATATTAGAATGGAAATGGGGAAAGTAGAAAACAGAAACTAATTAGATGAGAGAGGAGGGAAAACAAAAATGGCTGTTAAAAAGAGAGTAGCTGACAGTATTCTACAGTGGAGGAGACAAATAAAATTAAAAGATTAAAGAGAGAGAGAGAGAGAGAGAGAGAGAGAGAGAAACGGGAGGTGGGAGCACAAAGTAGAGAGTACATCTGGGTTAATGTGGCAAAAAATATCACAGTCTAAGTAAGTGTGCAAGTTGGAGGAGAAATTTCTGAGATATAGGGGAGTCTGGGAGGAGCAAAGGTAGCAAAGTAGCAGTAGAAACAGTAGGAAAGCAGAAGTAGCTAAGCAGGAGGGAATAGAAGCATCAGACGAGGAGAAGTAGCAAAGCAGGAGCGTGAGGTATCAGAGGAGGAGAAACAGCGAAGTAGGAGAAAGCAGAATTACCAGAGGAACAGAAGCAGCAGAGTAAAAGAGGGTTTAGGTTTAAGAGGAGTAGTTGCACAGTAAGAGAAAGCAGATGGGTCAGGGAAGCAGAAGCAGGAAGGTAGGTGACAGCAGAGAAGTAGCATTGCAGATAAAGGCAGCAGTATTAGAGGAGCAGAAGCAGATAAAAAGGAGTGTGAAGAGGTTTTCATTCCTTTAGTATGATGATGGTCTATTATTTTCACTCGTTAAACTATCAAACTATTCTATTAAGCTTAGCCTATTAGAGGTCTGTCCAAGTGAAAGAATAAACAGAATCTGATAACATAACCCCTTCACAAAAAAAAATCACGAGTTTTTATTTCAATTTAATTCTTACCACCGACAGACTGTTTTACTGAGCTCAGACACTCCATGCCGAACGAGTTAATAAAAATATTTCCACAGACTCCTTCAGAGCGATGATTGTTTATACACAGGCTGGCCCATATATAACACTTCTCTCCCACTCAGCCGTTGCGATTTACTATGTGAGGCGGAGACGGCTCAATGCTATCAGTGTCTACCCTGCGTCATTTATTCATCTCCTTCTGCCACTGCCACACCCACGCCCACACCAGTCGAATGAACCGTCCACAAAACACACAAAATACTGCAATATGAGTTCCTAGAGAGCGTTATTTTGTTGGTCCTACCGTCAGACGATTTTATTCAACCTGACAGACACCTCGGAAGACTGACGAAAAAGAAGTGGGGGGTTTGATTCATGCCTTCTGACAACACACCAGGTCATTAAGATAATTTTGTGTACCTTAGACTGATGGCACATGGATCTTTTTTTTTTTTATCATTGCTCTTGCCACTACCAAATGATTTTATTCAATTTACGAAAAAAATCTTTGGGACAGACGAGGTTACAGAAGACACGGGTGTACATTTTTTATTACATTTCTTTAACTGCATGTTCTTTAATTACAATCATACTCCCTTCTTTTACACACACACACACACACACACACAATTACGTATAAAAAAAATTTGCAATACTTCTCTAAACATCACCACCACCATGCAACGAGGGAAGGATTCAGAAAAACGAAAACATATACACAAAGATAATCTCTCTATTAACTCTCTATTGATTTACTGCTGCAAATATCGCTATCACTCACTGCGTACCCACAAAACAATAATAGGAAATGGCCCCAATAAGTCTTAGGAGCATGAACATTAAATATGATACATTGCTCCGGGACAATCGGCTTAAATGCTGAAAATAGTAGTGCGTTATTAAAGGCGAAAGGGCGTTGGGAAGCTATGCAGTTATCAAGCTTTCATCGTTATCATCATCATCATCATCTTCAAGGTTACTGTCCTCCTCCTCCTCCTCCTCATCATCATCATCATCATCATCATCATCATCATCCTTCCCACCACCACCGCCAGCTTCTGCCAATCCACTGATGGTGAAAGGTCTCTCTCAACTTTCTCCACTGTCACCTATTGGTTGTTTGCATGTTCCATCCTCTACAGCCACTGTATTGTTGATTTCTGCCCCTCCATCTAGCCCTCTGCCTGCCTCTTCCTCACACTCCATCTCGAGAATACCAAGCACTTCTTTTCATTTGTACACTCTCTTTTCTCTCCTTCCCCAGTCCCCCCCTCTTTTTTTTCCCTTCATCTTTTCTCTCGTCTCCCCCCTCCACTCTTCTCCTATCCTGTCTTTTTCCCTCCTCTCTCTCTCTTCTCACACGTACCTTCCCTTCCATCCTCTCCTCTGCTCCACCCTCTAACCCCCATTCCCTTCCCCAACTTTCGTTTCATCTCTCTCTCCCACTGCTCTCCTCTCCTCTCTTCTTCCATCCGCTCTCTCTTGACACCTTCTCCTGCCCTTCTCTCTCAATTCCTCATTTTCCATCTCTTCTGAGAGCTTCTCGTCCCTCATCTCCTCTCTCCTCCTCTTCCCTTTTCTTTTTCATGCTTCTCTCCCCTCTTCCTTCACCTTCCCTCCCTCTTCCCTCAGCTTTCTCTTCTTCCTTTCTCTCTTCTCTCCTCTCACTTTCGATATTTCCCTCTTTCTCTCCTTTCCTTTAATTCAATCTTCTCCCCTGCTCCTTCACTCGTCTCCTCTCTTCTTTTCAATGCTTCCCTTCCTTATTCCTCTTTCATTTCCTCTTCTATATTTTTCTCTCCTCTGCTTGCCTCGCTCTTTCGTTTCCTCTTCTTTGACGTTTTCTTTTCTCGTTTTCTTTCATCTTCCCTCCTCCACACTTCCCTTCTTCTTCTCTCTTTAACCCTCATCCTCTTCTCTGCTTCCCTCATTTCTGTTCTCCGCTCCACTCTTCATTTTCCTTAGTCCATTAGTCCATTCTCGTTTCTTAGACTCTCTTTTACTCTCCTCCTCTCCTTCCTATTCTCTTTTATTTTCTCGCCACATCATTCCCTTTTTCCTCCCTTCTCTTTTCTCTTAAACTCCCCTATCTTCTCTCCTCCTCTGCTCCCATCCTCTCCTCTGTAGTCCTTTATTTTTGTTCTCGTCCACTTTTTCTTGCTCTCACTTCTTTCTTCTCTCCTCTTCTCCTCTCTCTTCTACGTTACCCCACTCCTCTCGTCCTCTCTCCTCTCCTCTCTTCTCCCCCTGCCTCGTATAAACCGTGATCCTGGCAGGAGGGGAAGCTGATGCCCATAATTGCACTGGAGGTAAACACAGCTCCCTACTCTCTCTCTCTCTCTCTCTCTCTCTCAAATTCCCTCCCCCTCTCTTTCTTTCAGTTTCCCCTCCTATCTCTCCCCTTCAGTTTTTCGTATTCCTCTCTCTCTCTCTCTCTCTCTCTCGTCAACTTTCTCCTTCTCTCATTTAATTAACATTTTTTTCCCCTCGCCCATCAATTTCACCCTCATTTCAGTGGCTATTTTCGTCTCCTTCAGCCTTCGAGATGCAGAAAAAAAAAAAAATCCATCATATTAACGCTTTCAATTGGAGTTCGTATTTTTTTTCGGCTCTATGAGGTATTTTTTTCTCACTATTTTCGGGTATTTTTATTTATCTAGTTTTTTAATCCAATGTCGCGTTTTTTTAATTCTATTCTTGCTAACTCGTGACGATCTGAGAGAGAGAGAGAGAGAGAGAGAGAGAGAGAGAGAGAGAGAGAGAGAGAGAGAATCTAAGTAGACTTCATTAACATCTTCACTACTTGAGAATCTTCCGAAGTTAGGTAAAATCGACTGATGAAAACCAAATTTAAAAACATATATTATTGGGTTGACGGGCTTGTACGACCGATCAATACCACATTTTTTATTTTTTTCGTCTCTTTAAAAATCATCGTGTGTGTGTGTGTGTGTGTGTGTGTGTGTGTGTGTGTGTGTGTGTGTGTGTGTGTGTGTGTGTGTGTGTGTGTGTGTGTGTGTGTGTGTGTGTGTGTGTGTGTGTGTGTGTGTGTGTTATTCCTTCAATTCCCTCGCGATTTTATTTACCTAAGGGGCGAATTTTCGAGCTGAAGAGGGCACATACAACCCTCATTAACCCTTTCCCCTCACGAGATTTTCCCCTCAGCTGAATAAAATCACCTGAAAGAGTAAAAAAAAATATATATATAGATATAAAATGCGCCAACTGACTGAGGGGAATTAAATGTTACAAATCATACGCTATTTCTTTCGCTTATTAATGCCGATTTATTAATATCTGAGAGGCTGATAATCCGGTATATCGCATAATTCTCATATCAGAATTTATGTTGCCAGAATTATTTATATTATGTAGTACTGTTGTTATTGTTATTATAATTATTATTGTTGTTATTATAATTATTATTATTATTATTATTATTATTATTAGTGGTGGTGGTGGTGGTGGTGGTTGGTAATACTAAAGTGTTTTCTGATTTACCGTGACGAGTATTTTTACATGTTTCTGTTATTTATTGTTACTGATATTCTTAATCACTGTTACTGTTATTTATGCTCTTATTGATGTTCTTATTGTTGTTGTTGTATTACTGTTGTAGTTGAGGTTCCTGTTGTTGTCCCTGGCAATGATTTACTGTTGCCGTAGCCCGAAGTCCACAAAGACAGTCATATGTTGTTATACTGATAATGTTCCTGTTAGTACTGTTGTCCATGGTATTGCAGGAGTTGTTGTTGTTATTGTTACTGCTGTTATTATTGCTCTTGCTGTTGTTGTTGGTGATGTTGATGTCCTGTTACTATTATTACTACTACCACCACTGTTAATGTCTCTTTGTTGCTACTGTCGACTATATTTTTGTCAATGTTTTTCCTTTATTTCCCTATGGAATTGTCGATTTTCTTTTTCTTTTTTCTTTTTTTGTTTTAGTCCACACCTGACACAGACGAGGCCATATTTACACCGTCCCCTTTATCCCTCTATATTTCCTGCCTGTCGCTTCATCCTCATGTCTCTCTCTCTCACTTCACTCTCACGTCTCTCACTTCACTCTCATGTCTATCTCCCCACACTCCATTTATCACCAGCGGTTAGTGTCAGGTGGTATGGACTCTCTCTCTCTCTGAAGCCAAATCTAACTTTTTCGGAAAAAAAAAAAAAAAAAAAATCTTTACGCAAAAATATAGCTTGTGATTCTGTACCGTGAGAGAGAGAGAGAGAGAGAGAGAGAGAGAGAGAGAGAGAGAGAGAGAGAGAGAGTCGTTCCCCACCCTTTATAATTATAGAGGTATATAGTGAGGATTAAGGTAGTGGGGGAGAGAGGTGGGAGAGACAGAATAAAAGTGGGAAAGTGAGAGAGGGGATACGAAGACTAATATATATATATAGAGAGAGAGAGAGAGAGAAAGAGAGAGAGAGAGAATATTATGGAAGAAAGGGTGCAGAAAACGGGGAGAGGGGCCGGGCGGGGGAAGGGAGGAGGGGGGAACTAAGAGAAACTACAACAATAATACCAGACTAACGGTGGTCGTAGAAAAAGGTAGAATGCAATGAATCGCGGCAGAGTGTGGTCGTTAGGGGTAGATTGCACGGTGGTAGGCTGCAATAAAAGGCCGTCGCTGTGGCATAATGCTGTGAACTGCCAGAGACTATGGGAGGCCGGGGCGATATGTGGCTGATGATAATGAAACAAAGTCGTGCCGTGGTTGGGGGAAAAAAAAAAATAATGTGTTTGTTTCATATCGTGAAGTGAGATGCAATTCGGAGGCAGAATGTGGCTGATGTCAATAGTTTTTTTTTTTCTATATTTTCGTGGGTTTAATGAAGTTTTCGGAAATATAAACCCATTACGACCCGATGAATATTTAAACTATTACAATATTAATATTTTCAACCTGGAGACGTCCTTTTTCCCACTCTAAATTTTGGGTGACTCTTGGGATTATTCTTCATCTACTGAGTCTAGTTGGATTTCTTACACCTTTTTATTAATTTTTTTGCACGGCATCTTACTATTTTCCTGTATTTTTTTTTACCGGTTTATTATGAGCACTACACCTTAATATTCTCCTGCATTTTATTCATGTTTTTCTTATAGACAAAGACTGCAGAAGTAACAAACGCGAGATATGCAAATAAAAGTATACAGGTAAGGTAGAAGTGCTGGACATCTTCCTCTGCTAACAAGAACACGGTGCATAGTCGCAGTGTTTCTTGAATGGATGTGGGGAGAAAGGACTCAAAGGACGCCGCATCCTATTGGCAGCTGTGATGGTGGTGGTGGTCGGCCAGTGCGAGATTCAGGTCCTATTCTTGTTGGGTATGGAGGTTCCCTAGCACCTCTTCCTTAGCGATTTGTTTTTAGATATGGCTGGCTAACATCCTCCCGTGCGCTGTGTATGTAAAAGTAAGGCAATACTGGTAGGATTTACATTAGACAGACTAGAACAGTAAGGTGCAATAAATAAAATAAATCGCTTAAGAAAAGGTGTTTGGGAGTTTCCTCAACCAAAGAGAATACGCGGTCTCAATCCCGGCGCCGTGTGGTTAAAAAAAAAAAAATATATATATATATATAAACGTATAAACCAGGAAGACCAAACCCAGCCCGGTAAAAACCAGGCTGACATCTGTCCTGTGAGTTGCGTGACACGGTTAAAACATGTAAAAACGTCAAATGTAAAATGTCCAAACACATCACTTCACTAAGGGTTTAATAATTGCCACTAACCCCTTCAGCCTGGCGACGTGTTCTTTTTTTTTTTCTATTTTATTCCTCTTTCGTTAACATCAGGGAGTTTTATTCATGCGAAGAGAAACCCACAGAGCTGAAGCGTTAAAGGTGTATTATGCGTAATCTCCAAGGATGAAGCGCCCTGCTTAATCACTATATTCTGGGTTCACATTCCTGGAGCTACGGTGGCTCGGTGGTAACATGCCCGACTCCCGATGCACGTGTTCTTTGAGTCTAGGGTTCAAAATCCAGGCTGTGGCAGAAGTTTGAAGTGGGTGTCACTAGTATGTCCTCTCGTATCCTAGCATAATGTTCGTTTCCTGTTTACTCACACACACACACACACACACTCACACACACACACACACACGGACGCGCGCAGTCAGTACAGCACTTCAAGTTTCACAACAACACTCACTGCACCCTCCCTTCTCCATTCGTACCAGGTCAGCATGGTGAGAAGTTAATTTGGTCCATCACTCTTCCACGAGAAGACTCAGTTCTGCACTAAACCACAAATGGACTGTAGCACCTTAGTCATATTTGCAATTGTTTTTGCTCTTGTTCTTATCTACAACATTTCAGTCTCGTTGTACTTGTTTCCATCCCTATTGTTATGTGTCTGTTATTTATTTACCTTCCTACTTTCCTCTATTTCCGCCTGTTACCTTACTTATTCTTACCTACTTCTTTACTCTTATTTAGTTTCGTCTACTTCCGTCCCTCCTCTTATCTATTTCTTCTCATGCTATTTCCTATTTCCCTCCTTCATTATCTATTTTCGCCTATCTCCCCTTCTGTTCTCGTTTACTCGTCCTTACTCGTTTCTCCATTTCCGCCATTTCCTTTCCCAGCATTATCTTTTTCCGTCTATTCTCTCCCTACTCTCCTCCACTTCACCCTCAATCTTCCCTATTTCCGTCCATTCTCTTATCTATTTCTGTTCACGGTTATCTCTCCGTGCTCTCTCCGCATCGTGTCGCGTTGCATGATGGGGGGCGGGGAAGGGAAGGCAGCAAAACACCCAGGCTTAAAGAAGACACCACCTTCTTGCGACGTATCAAGATCAAGGCGACGTCTGAGCAGGAATTAAAACTCTGTTGGCCCCGGAGTTACCAAGCATTCTACTTATATCTCAGGGTTTATCTTTTCCTTTTAAGATGCGAATCAAGAAGCAGCTTTGATACCAAAGATAAGGCACTTCAGGTGACTCGGATTTCACCTTACGTATACAAGTCTTAGGGGAAACGTAGCAAGAAGTTACCGAGCCCAACTGACCCTTGGAATCGTATATTTACTGACTCTGGAAGCTTCGTAACAATTCCTCCTTAGCGATTTATTCTCCTCTACTGTATTATGTCTTTCTAATAATGATATAATAAATAAAACACAGGGTAGTTCACATGTAAGGCTCCTCTTCCACTTCTTCACGTGATTTCTTGTGTCCTGCGGGGACGGTACAGTCAGCGTTATCAATGTGGATCCTGCATCATTTAATCTTTTCTTACTCCCACTGCCATACCCAGGCCCACACCAGCAGAATGAGCCGTCCCAGCAACACCTATGATAGTCAGGTGAGCGCTATTTACAGACCATCGTGTATACCCGAATATTAACGTGTCATAAATAAATAAATAAATACCTGTAAACAACAACAATAATAATAATAATAATAATAATAATAAATAAATAAATACATAATAGTAAAAAAATAAAACAGAGGCGATGGGGAACTAACTTACGAGGAAATGAACCCTCGATTGTACCGTAATAGAACCCGCCCAACCCGTGACCCTCTGCCCTCTGGTTCTCTCTAAACCCTCACTGATCCTATCGAGAGGGGAATCCTACGGTGCTGTTACCCTCACACTGCCTGGATTTCCCTCAGCTAAAAAGAGCGACCAAGTAAATCCCTAAGAATATCCAAAGCAACCCCTTCTGCACTTTCTTTTCTTTTCTTTTTTTTATTACGGCGTTAGCAAGACAATTAAATACCTGGATAACCCCTATAATTCGAGGACCTATCTTTCATTATTATTCTTGCTTCCATCAGACGATAAACCAAGACTCGCCTCTAGTAGTAATGAAGTTAGCTAAGGAAGGCTTCATCTAACTCCTCCACTCCAAGCAGACTCTCCTGATGTGAATAAAAATCGTCTGGAGATAAAGCTCCTTATTAGATAAAAAGGTTAATCGTTGTGCTTTACAAAATAAATTACCGCTACGACGTCCCTTACCTGAAAAATACATAAACACACATATAAAGATATACATACAAACATACACACAAATACATTTACGTACATAGGCTACATACATTCATACACATATACATAAACACAAACACATACATACAAATACCCACACAAATACATACATACATTCATATATATATACACACACAAATCCATCCATCCATCCATCTACCCATACATACATACACACATACATACATACATAGAAGTTACTGATTTTTGTCATTATTACCCAAGATCTGAATATAACAATGGCGACTGAGAAACAATGGCGGGGGCGATACGAAAGGAAAAAAAAAAACAAGAGAAATTTTCCGACCCTTATGAGGACCATTAAACATGTGAATTACGGCCACTGCTCTCAGGCACTAAATCTGAGAGAGAGAGAGAGAGAGAGAGAGAGAGACAGAGAGAGAGAGAGAGAGAGAGAGAGAGAGAGAGAGAGAGAGAGAGAGAGAGAGAGAGAGAGAGAGAGAGAGATAATAATGTTCGCTTGAGAAATTTTGGAATATGCAACACTAAATTTCAAAACTGAGATGACATTCTGCCGGAGTGTTTTGCCTGTGACTGGGAAGGGGAAGGCTAAGGATTCTCTCTCTCTCTCTCTCTCTCACACACACACACACACACACACACACACTGACCATAAAGCTGTCCATCAACCCTCATCCGGCCATATAACCTCCCCAGCCGGCCACCACTGCCCTCCTGTCGACCATATTACCGTATGGCTTCACCTCCCCTAACGCATTCTCTTGTTTTCCTTAATGATTCACGTATTTCTCTTTACTGTTCTCTTGCAGGTGACTACCTTTACCTCCTCATTTTCTTCTATCGTTAAGAAATCAACTGCCCCAAATCAGGTGAACAATGCCAACCACCAATACAGGAAAGCTTAAAGAAAAATATAAAACTTCATCCACTGCCCAACGAATACTTTTTATTTTTACTTTTTTTTTCTTTATTCTTGCCGGTTCAAAACGACAATATTAATATTTGGAGAGCCCAATTTAACACACACACACACACACACACACACACACACAATAATAATAATAACAGCACCAGCACTAGACACAAAATCACCTCAAACTCATCCATTTTACTCTACACCTGCTGCTACCAAAATATTTCATACAGATTAAGAGAACATCTAATTACTGAAAGGCGCGACGATAACCACTCCAGTTCTAAAAATGTCTCCTACGCTTAATAAAACAATCACCAGTTAGCAGTATTATGCCAAAGATGTCCTCGGGCTGAAAGGGTACATGGCGGTGGTACAGAGATCTAGGAACGAATAACATTAACAATAAAAACATATTAACAAATGCTGTATTTTATCTCCTCCCTCTCCTCCTCCTCCTCCTGATACTTCCTCGTCCTTCCCCTCCTCTTCCTGATACCCCGCCTCCGCGAGACTGTTCATCCGTGAAAACAGGAAGAGGGGAAGACTTGAGAGGGAAGGACATGAAGAAGAGAAGAGAGGAAAGAGGAAGGAAAGGAAAGGAGAACACGGAGAGGGGAGGCAGGGTGAGGAAAGAGTAGGATGAAGGGAGACAAGAGGTGGAATGGAGAGGAGGGGGCGAAGAAAGAAGGGAGGACAGAATGGGGAGGGAACTGAGGTGGAATGAGGGATGGAAAAGTACGAAAGATGAAGAGGGAGAGGAGAGTGGAGGATAGACGAGACAGGTGAACAGAGAGGAGAGGGAAAGAGGAAATGAAATGTTAAGGAAGTGGAGATGAGAAAGAATGACCGAAGACAGTTCAAGTGAGATGAGAAGAGACTGTCAGAAAGTATGGGAGAAGGATGGGGAAGTGGGAAAAAATGGGAATAGAAGGGAATGGAAGAGAAGAGAAGAGAAGGGAAGGGAGGGGAGGGAAAATGGGAAGGAAAAGAGAGATGTAAAAGACAGGACACGGGAGGAATGAGGGGAAGAGAAGAGAGAGAGGAGTAAGGAGACGGAAAGGGAGAGAGAGAGAGAGAGAGAACGGAGAAGATTGGGGAATGGGATCTTGCTGGAGGGGAAGAGGGTAGAGAAGAGGAGTGATAATGAAGTGAAATAAAGGAAGAGATAAGAGAGGGGAGAGAGGACATGAGGGCAGATGAGGTACGGAATGAGGACATGAGAGAGGACATTACATGGACACGGGAAAGGTATGAGCGCTGATATAGAGAAGGGGAGAGGTTATGAAAAGATTTTAACCCTCTCACGGTCGGAATAAGTCTGGCATTGAATTCTAGCTAACTTCAGGCGATTATATTAAGCTGAGAGTGAGTCATAAGAGCCTGTGTTAAAAGGATAATCAATGAGGAACATATTTTTCTCCCTCCCACCCTTGAGGCGCCTCTCTCTCTCTCTCTCTCTCTCTCTCTCTCTCTCTCTCTACTCATATCCCCAACAGCGAAAAAAGCAACAATAAAGGGGTCCAAGTGCAACGGGAAAGGAGGAGACGAAAAATGGCAAGACATGAAGAGGAAGTTAAGAGGAAAATACGAGGACGAGTAAGAGAAGAGAACGAGTCCGATGTCAAGGAAAAGTGTGTGTGTGTGTGTGTGTGTGTGTGTGTGTGTGTGTGTGTGTGTGTGTGTGTGTGTGTGTGTGTGTGTGTGTGTGAGAGAGAGAGAGAGAGAGAGAGAGAGAGAGAGACGTTATCAAGCAAGGTACTTTCTCTCCAGGGTCCGGTGTGTAATGTCCAATCTGACGCCTCAACTTCCCAGCATACCAAGCACTTCTTTCCTCCCTCCACTCTCCATTTTTTTTCTCTCCGCTCTCCTCCTCTCCATCACTTATCCTTCTCTCCTCTATCCTCTCTTCGATCGCCCTCTTACCCCCCTCCTCTCCGCCTTTGTCCCCCCCCCCCATGCTTCCCCTTCCATCTTTTACCCTGTCCCTCATCCCTCTTCTCCTACCCCCCCTCTCTCTCTCTATCTATCTATCAATCAATCAAAATATCTACCTATCTATCTCTCCCTTCTCCTCCCTCCTCCCATCCGCCTGTCTTGTCACTCCCCCTCCATCCTTCTTTTTACTGTTCCTCATTCCTCTTCTCCTACTCCTCCCTCCCTATCTACCTATCCATCTATCTATCTGTCTATCTATCTATCCCTTCTCCTCCCTCCTCCCATCCGTCTTTCTTGTCACCTCCTCTCTCTGTCTTGCCCTCCTTGTTCTTTCTCACTCTTTCTCACTGGATCTCTAAAAGACAACGTGATTGATTACTCCCCTCTCTCTCTCTCTCTCTCTCTCTCTCTCTCTCTCTCTCTCTCTCTCTCTCTCTCTCTCCTTCATTTTAGCCTTATAGTTTCCACCTTGCCTCACCTCCCATCTTCTCAGCTTGACTACTAAACAAGTCACTGTACTGAAGATGTTTTAACGCTTTTAAGCACACAGAACCAACTGCCATGTAATGTGGTAGACGGTAATTTAATATCTAAAAGCTAATAACTGGCTTCTAATCTCTAGTTAATCACATTCACTGCTAAATAATATCTGACTTTTTTTTTTCTTTTCAGCCTACAGGTGTGTCTCAATCCAATCTGTTCCTAACTGTACCGAACCACTGTACCAATTCCAAGAATGAAATTTGACTAGTTGCATCCGTAGAATTTTACGACGGTCACTTTTCGCAGCACCACTACAGTAGGATCCAAACCTTATGGTGGGTATGTGAAGGGGTAGGGGGTATTGGTGGCGGGTATGGTTTGTGTGTAGGGAGCGTCTGGGGTGTGTCTCAGGTGTGTGTGGTGGGCATTTGGGTATGTCTGTAGAGTTTGTCCGTAAACACAGGACAGTGAGGACACCTTTGGGGATGTGCTGCAGCTGTGGATATGGTTGGGATGGATGCGGCTATGAGAGATGACCTTTGTCTTGCATCTTTTTTCTCTAAACCAGATCACAGAGGACAAAGCCCAACACAACATCAGTATGCACCTAATTTTAACTAGGTTGTACATGTAGTCGGGACACCAAAAGTTGGCTTCCTCTTCCACTGCATCTCTTTCACACTTACGGCATGTCCGTCACTTTCCTCCCTGACGCATCATATCAAAGGGAATTATCTACGGGTACACGAAGATTCTTTCAACTTATAAATACTAGCCACCAGAGGAAAGTACGAGGAGGAACATGTGAAATAACAGATGATGTCCCTAAAACGTCAAGGTAGCATAGAATATTTTACCTAATTACCCTTTCTTAAAAAATTTCCTTGATATTTTTTTTTTTCTTTTAAGTTCATGGTGGTCTTTCTCACTTTATCCTCCCGGCTTCGTCTGGGGAGATTAATGGGTCGGAGGGGGAGGGGAGCTTTTCTGTTTTGCTATCCTCATCGTGTTCTCATAAACTAGTTATCATGGTTCCTTATTCTCGTCGGGTGAGGAGGCTCCCTAGCACCTCTTCCTTAGCGATTTATTTTTGGACATGGCTGGTTAACACCCTTTTGTGCGTTACTTTATGCAGAGCATGGCATTGGTAACAGGATTTATATAACACAGAATTAAGGTGCAATAAGCAAAATAAATCGCTTAGGAAAACGTGTTTGAGCCTCGAAATTAAAAATAGGTGTTGCTGCTTGCTTTCTTTTGCACTCCTTTTTCTCATCTCGTCTTACCTCCTCCTCCTCTTATCTCTCCTACTTCCTCTCTCCTTTTCCTCTCTTCTGTCTCCTCCTCCCTTCTTTCTTTTTATTCTATTAACTTCTCTCTCTCTTTCTCTCTTCTTCCCCTCCACTCTCCGTCTTTCCCTCCCCTTTTTCTCCATCGTCTCACTTTCCTCCCACATCTCTCCTCATCCTTCTACTCCGTCTTTTCTCTCCTCTCTCTCCTTTTCCTCCCTTTTGCTTTTATCTTCCCTTCCTTTCTCTCCCCTCCCTCTCTTCTCGCCCTTCTCCTTTCTCCCTTTCTTCTCTCTCTCTCTCTCTCTCTTCCCCTACTCTTTCTCTCTTCTCTCTCTTCCCCTACCCTTTCTCTCTTCTCTCCTCTCTTTCTCTCTCTTCTCCCTCTCTTTTCCTTGCCCGCCAGCGACTAGAGGGAGAGCGACAGCCAGCAAATGTATTCCTCCTCTGACCGGCTCCTCCGTTGCTACCGACAAACCGTCATGCATCCCAAAGAGCCCGATTTCCTTCAATTCCCTCCTTCTCCCTCCACTCAGGCATTCATCCACCCTCTGTCAATCTCGCTACACACTCTTTCCCAGTCCTCTTTTTACCCTGGCCTTTTGCTGTTTCACTTATGTTTCTCTTTTCCAAGTCCTCTTTTTTTACCCTGGCCTTTTGCTGTTTCACTTATGTTTCTCTTTTCCAAGTCCTCTTTTTTTACCCTGGCCTTTTGCTGTTTCACTTATGTTTCTCTTTTCCCAGTCCTCTTTTTTTACCCTGGCCTTTTGCTGTTTCACTTATGTTTCTCTTTTTTCACAGTCCTCTTTTTACCCTGGCCTATTGCTGTTTCACTTATGTTCCTCTTTTCTTCTCTCTTACAATCTCACTACACACTCTTTCTCAGTCCTCTTTTTACCCTGGCCTATTGCCGTTTCACTTATGTTTCTCTTTTCTTCTCTCTTTCAGTCTTCCTACATACCCTCTCTCAGTCCTCTTTACCCTAGACTACTGCTGCTTTTTTCTCTTTTCCTCTCTCATTCTACCTCAATACACAATATTTCTCAGTCCTCTTTTTATCCGGCTTCTCATATATGTCTCTCTGTTTCTCTCTCTCTCTCTCTCTCTTTCAACATTACTACACACTCTTTCTCAGTCCTCTTTTATCCCTGCTTCTCTTATGTTCTCTTTTCCTCTCTTTTTCAAGCTCACTACACGCTCTTTCTTGGTCCTCTTTTTAGCTTAGACTTCGGCTGCTTCTCGATGTTTTTATTTTCTTCTCTCTTTCAATTTCACTGCACATTTTCTCAGCCCTCTTTTTTTTTTTTTCCCTGCTTCTCTTATGTTCCTCTTTTCTCTTTCATTCTCACTACACACACTCTCTCAGTCCTCTTTTTACCCTAGACTTTTGCTGTTTCTCTTATGTCTCTCTTCTCTTTTTTCTCCCAACTCTCATTTACTCGCTCATGCAGTCATTCACCCTCTGTCAATCACTTCACGCACTATTTCTCAGTCCTCTTTCTTTGCCCTCGATTTATGCTGTTTCTCAATGCTTCTCTTTTCTTCTCTCTTCCTTCTTTCGTGTACTCTCTTATTCTTTAGGTCTCGCAGTCTCTCTACGCACTGTTTATGTCATTTCTCTGTCCTCCTTTTGCTGCTTCTCTGTGGTGCTCTTCTTTCTTCCTGCTTTCATTTATTCTCTTATTCTTTATGTCATGCTGTCTCCTTACACAATATTTCTCGGCCCTCTTTCTACCCCAGATTTTGCTGCTTCTCTGTAATTCTCTAACACCAAACACTAACACCAAACTACCATTACTAAAACACCCACAAAACCACTACCACTACACCCACAACAACAAAACCACTGTCACTACCACCCCCACAAACATTATCACCACTACGAGTACTTCTATCACCACTATCACCATTATCACTGAGGTACCACTGCCAAAACAAGTACTGCTTCAATTACCCCAGCTACAAACACCACAGTCACTATCATGAACACCACAAACATCAAATCCACACCATTTTAACCACTGCCACTCCAACCACATCCTACGATCAACGGCCCAAATTATATTACCAAGCCAACTACCAGCCTCAATACCACTTACACCATTACCACCACTACTAATAGCATTACCAATACCACAAACACCACTACAAACACTAGTAACAACACCACAGGCACCATTACTAACACCACACACCACTTCTAAAACCCCTAGCACAATACCACCACCACCACCAATACCTACCACACCATCCACAACTTGCACACCTTGCCACAACAAATACCACCACCGCTACTAATAATACCACTACCAATATCACTATCACTAGTACCATCACCACCATCATCAGCAGCAGCCACCTAACAACCATTATCAAAGCATCCAAAACTACCACACTTTGCCAGCAATACCACCACGATCACTAGCATCCAGTACCATTAACACCACTATCAATACCACCACCACTCGTATCAGTATCACCACCACTAGCACCAATACCACCATCACCATCACCAATACTACCACCAATATTTCTCCCACCACTACCAGTACAACCACCATCACCAATACTACTAGACCATCATCAATACTACCAGCAGAGGGACAACCATTATCACCACGACCACCACCATTATCAGCAAGGACCTGACACTCACGCGGCGAGGTACACAATCTGGGGCCTTGGCGTGGCGGTGAAGATGGTGAGGGTGATAGCCTGGGAGGACACAAGGAGGGAAGGAGGACGGGAGGAGGTGGAAGTAGTAGGTAGGTCAGAAGAGGAGTGAGGAGGGGTGGAGGAGGATAAGGTTTGGGGAGGAGGAGGAGGAGGAGGTGGCGGTAGTCGTGGTGAAAAGAAGGTAGGAGGAATAAAGAAGCTGAAAAAAAAAAAAGGGAGAGGGAAGTGGTTTGATAAAAATAATATGAAGGTGGTCAAAAGAGAAGACAAATGGAAAAGAGGAAGAAAGGAGGCGGAAGATCAAAGGAGCAAAGAGAAGAGAGGAGGCAGAAAGGAGGACAAAAAGACGGTAAAGATGGTAAACGTAACAATCCAGGTAGAACAGAAGTGGAGAGAGAAAAAGGAAATGATGAAGGAGGTTGAAAGAAGAAGAGCGACTGAATGGTTTGTGAGAGGAAGGTGAATAAATAATGAAGTGAGTGAAGTGGGTGAAGAAGATAACTTACAAAGAACAGAAGAAGAGAAAAGGAATAAGTAAGAGGGAGAATGAAGACGAGGAGTGAGGAGGAGGAATATAAAAGGCAGGTGGATTAATGAAGAGCGCAAAGATGGTGAGGGTGATAGTTTTGATAGGTCAGAAGCATGGAGAAGTAGAAAAGGAGGGCAAAAAGAAGAGGAGGAAAAGGAAGAGAGGAAGAGGAAGAACAGATGAATGCAAAGAGATGGGGGAGGTAGAAAGAAGTGAGGTGGAGAAGGAAGAGGATATAAAGGAAAAATGAATAAGTAGAATGAACACGTAAGATGAAAGAACGGGTTCGTAAGAAACAGAAAGAGGAAAAGTATATGAAAGAGAGGAGCAGGTATGTAACACAAGATGAAAAGGTGAAGACTCCGAAGAAGACAGTCGATGGAGCGCAGAAGAGGGATGAAAGGAGGTATAGAATTAAAACGAGAGGAGAATAAAACACGGGAGTGGAAGACGGTGAATGAACGGGAGTGGACACAGGTAGCTGTAGAGGAGAAGAGAGACGGAACAGAGGAGAGGATAGGGAAAAGAGGGAAAAGAAGCGATGAAAGAAGAGTGGGACTATGGGTTCAACAAAGGTGAGGGAAGGAGGGAGGCGAAAAGGACGTAGAGGGAGATAAGAAGGGAGAAAGGAGGAAGGAAATAGAGAAATGTGGGATGAGGAGAGAGGAGAAAGAGAGAACATAACATGCAGAGGACAGACGAGAGTGTGAAGGAAATGGCATACAGCTTGAAGAAGAAAATGCAAGTGTGAAAAAATGAATAAAGGAATATAAAGAGAACCAAGTGAAAACTTGGGAATGGATGATTGAAACAAGCAGCAATAATAGGACAAAGAAAAGAAAAAAAGATGGACGTAATCAGAAAAATACTCTTCTAAGGAAAAAGGAGAGCAAATGGGAGAATGGAGGAGTATGGAAGGAACAGACAAAAAATAAAGAAGTACATTGAAAAGGCTAATAACAAGAGACCTGACCTATTAGTCCTTTCGACGTTGTTGTATGAAGGGAAAAAAATCAGAAAAACGAAAAACAGGTTGATAAAAAAAGAACATATACGACAGTTTGGACTCAGGTATAAAACTGCCTAACGCGAGGTAGGACACAAAAGGAAATGTAGTATATAGTGAGAATCCTGTTGAAAAAGACACGCCTGACTCTTACTGCCCCTTACTGCCCCATTCCTAAAACTGACGGTCATCTGTGAGTTACACGTTGCGGATAAAGACTTGTTTGGCTTCTCCCTCGTTCCGCATGTGGCATTGTAGGTTAACCACATTTTACGATCACACTTCTTCCATCCACCATCATCAAAAAACGAAGACCTGGATACACCTCCGCTTTTAACCCCTTTGGCACGAGGACGTCATTTTAATACCGTTCCTTCTTACACCACACTATTCCACTGAACATTTTTTAACACAACACGAGGGAAAGACAGATTACTTGCAAAAAAAAAAATAAAATAAAATCATACACCAGAATACAAGTGCCCTCCATTCGTAAGCAGCGATGGAGTAAATGAAGGCTATATCAAATTCCTCAAGTAAATTTCTCACAGTCTGAATAAAATCATGTGGAGGCAGAAATAAAGGATGTCATCTAGCTGAAGAGGCTGAAGATAACGACCTACTGTATTTGGCGGTCACCTCGTTGCCTTCTGTGTTCTGTAACCTTGCGTCCTCCCTAACCACATCTTATGATCACACTTCTTCCATAAACCATCATAAAAATCGGGGGCCTGGTTACGCCTCTGCCTTTACGATACATATCACTGTGACTTACGGAGTTAAAATTAGAGTGTGCATTGTTCTGTGGGCCATTTCCAAACAAGAACACTGCCTATCCCCTTGAAACCGGGTGACTCCTTTCCTATAGCTTTTTCAAGCTGCTACTTAGGAAAGATCTATCGTAATGAAAAGGTACACTGTGCTTTATCTAACCACTCCTGTCCACAAAGTCTAACGTAAAACTGAATAAAAAAAAACTCAGCAGCGTGCAAGAACATAACGAAAAATCAATCAAACTGAAGAAGTTAACAACCGCTACCAAACGTTCGACATACACAGTTATACTTTTACAAAAACAGGTCGTATTGTCGTGACCTTAGAGACTCTAGCGTTTCCTAATTATTGTTACATGCAAAAACGTACAATACATTGCTCCCGTCAAAGAGGACTGGAAAAGGAAAAAAAATACGTGGCTGAACAAACTGCGCTTGAAAACGGAAGGTCATGAGAACATAGAAAAAAATAATAATAAAAAGTTAGCGACACCTTGATAATTACACTTTAACATTCTATTGCACTCATGAATTTGTGTTATAAGAGTATCAACACGTTTGCATCAATATGATACAACAGAATACCAACGCTTTACAAGCAGATAGAAACATTTATGGAATGGGCAATGTGAAGCCGCTTATGGCCCTCAGTGTGAGACCTAAACTTCATCAATAAAAAAGCCTAATATTACAACAGAACTCCACTCACAATAAAATAAGACTGACTCTATAACTGCACACGGATATTTTCTCCCAAAAGTGAATAAACAACAGCATGAGAAACCTACATCCGATACACACTCTGTCATAACCTGTAAGGGTGTTGAAAAAAATCGCTGTGCAATGAGCGCCGGGAGGTGTAGCAATATGAGGGTGTAGTTGTGTGTGTGTGTGTGTGTGTGTGTGTGTGTGTGTGTGTGTGTGTGTAGGAGGACTGCTGGACCTTGATAGCAGGCTGTGAAGCCTATGCCCAGAGTCGGACATAAAAAAAAAAAAAAAAAAAAAAAAAAAAAAAAAAAAAAACTTCCTTTCTAGTCTACTACCAATTCCCGTAGTACTATTCTCATGCAGCACTGTTCCAATGTACTACAGTCTCCACGTACTACAGTTCCCATGTATTACTGTCCCATGTACTACTGTTCCCATGTAGTACTACCCCATGTACTACTGTTCCCATGTACTACTGTGTCCATGTACTAATGTTCCCTTGTACCATCAGTCATTTAGCCTACTATTATTCCTGCCCTTCCCGTATGCAGGTCGCAGTCGTCCACCTTTCCGTGTCTCCGTGTTTGTATACCATGCTACTCCAAGGAACTGCCATTCCAGCCGTTCGTATTTGGCCTACTACAGTTCTTTCACCTTAAATTGGCTCAGATTTTTGTCTTTGAGGAGCCGATTTCCAGGAGACCAGTGGCAGGAAAAGACAACTACGGCTCTTCATCCTTTCCATAGCACTTGTTCACCACTAGCATCATATTTTAAGTTTTTTTTTTATAACTCAGCATTCAAGATAGGGAGGTGATAATTTTAGGCCAAGTTAGATTAAAACGGGTATTCTCACGATAAGCCGTTCCCTGTCGTTCTAAATGACTATTTTCCCATGATTTGCCGTTCCCACATTTCCTTATCTCCATCCCATGGCGTTCCTTAATATGTATACACTTTTTCCATGATATACCCCTTCCACCAATCACTATATCTATTCCATTCAGTTCCTTTATATACATACTATTCCACTATTCTCATGATCTACCCCTCCCACATTTCACCGTTTCCATTCCCTGCCGTTCCCGTATGCATGCTTTCCGTTGCCGTGTGCCAGCGTGCGCCGTCTTTTTGTGGCCCCGTGTTTGTGTGGGGTGGTGCGATAAGCTGTGATGTGCGGCTGGAGCTGGATTTATGGAAGGGATGAGCATGGCAGGCCTGGCTATGGAGGGCCCGGACGAAAAAAAATATGTGCTGGTGAATATGCAGCACCTTTATGTAAATACGATGGCCTGGTGGGTGGCCGGGGCTTAGAGTGTGTGTGTGTGTGTGTGTGTGTGTGTGTGTGTGTGTGTGTGTGTGTGTGTGTGTGTGTGTGTGTGTGTGTGTGTGTGTGTGTGTGTGTGTGTGTGTGTGTGTGTGTGTGTGTGTGTGTGTGTGTGTGTGTGTGTGTGTGTGTGTGTGTGTGTGTGTGTGTGTGTGTGTGTGTGTGTGTGTGTGTGTGTGTGTGTGTGTGTGTGTGTGTGTGTGTGTGTGTGTGTGTGTGTAGAGAAAGAAGGGAGAGCAGGAGGTTGGATGAAGAGAGAGTGGGTGAAAAGCGTTTTACAATATGCAACACTGTTATGTCTATGTAACTGCGATGGTCTGGTGTGTATCCAAGCTTACAGTGTACGTGAGTTAAGGTGTGTTTTGTGTAGGAAGAGAAGTAGTTTATGTGCTTCAGAATCTGCAGCACTTTTCATCATCTCTACAAACTGCGGTCCACTGTGAGGCTTGGTCTAAACTGTCTATACGTCGAGGTATGTTTGGTGTACAGACGAATTTGTTTGGAGATCTGCATGAACAGGGTGTATGGCTAGGATAATACAGGTATGTATTAATGTACGTTTTGTGTAGGAAGAGCTGTGTTGGGGACTGGGTACGTGAAGGGTATTGTAATGTCACTGTGAAGGGGAAGACTCATGGATATGTTGGTGTATCTGTGAAGGGATGACTCTTTTGGAGCCTGTGTGCGTACAGGGTGCATGGAATGTGACGGTGTAGGAGACGGGAGTAGAACATTATCTTCAGCCATTCTTCACAGGTCTACTACACACACACACACACACACACACACACACACACACACACACACACACGCACACGGCCATATAAGATGATCTCATTAGCCAGAACACTCGTTCTGCTTCAACTCATCTCCATATTTACCACACACAAAAACACACACACACACACACACACACACACACACACACACACACACACACACATCGGCCACACTGATACTAGCATGGAAAAATATTAATCACCACGCAATTACTACAACTACAACAACTACTACTACTACTACCACCACAACCACCACCACCAGCACCACCACCACTACTACTTCAATCGGTGTTCTGATTATTGGCGAACTTTCCTCCCATATTTTCCCTTCTCATTTTTCTTCTCTCCTCATTCTTCCCTCATCATTAGTATTCACAACACAACTACTATTTCAGTCACTATTCTATTACTTTCCCACTCTCCTTACCCCCTCTCTCCTCTTCAGCTCTTTCCCCACATCACCCCTTTTCCCGTCTTTCTTAACCTGTTCCTTTACCTTTTATCCTTCTCCCTTCCCTTCCCATCACTCAACTGCTCCCTGAAAGAAGACAATACTCATACACTTTCATCCATCCCCTACGTCCACTTCCCTAAATCCTTCTTAAACCGGGTAGAAATTTAGGAGTAGAAAAAAAAAAAATCAACAGAATGACGTTTCGTATCTTTCAGTTAATCACAATACCATCACACACTTACGTATTCATCGATTTTACCCAGTCAAGGTGGTTGCTCATCTGCAGTCAACGGGTCTGCTTGCTAAGGCGGACCGGGGTTAAGATTCACCACCAACAACAGGAACAACAAACAAAATCAAAACAACAAACATAAACAAAAGAAACAAAACAAACAACAAATAAAACAACCCAGGAGTTAATTAAGGTCACCTCCAACCTCTGCACCTCGAAACGGAGCTGAATATAAACATCAATTGGCAGTCGGGATAAAAAAAAAAAAAAAACGTCCTCGGAGTGAAGAGCTGTCTATAAATACGTCATTGTACTAAAAGGCTTAATGGATGCCGTTTTTAAGCTACCCGGGATAGAACGCTAAATGCATAAAACTACTACTTACATTAATCTCCTTTTAACTTCAATATCTCGTACATCATCATCATCAACAAAAAAGCCCTACTTTCCACCACTCTACGTAATATGGGCAGGATCTAGAAAAAGGAAAACAAAAGAAGGAGACCTACCACTGACGTATCCAATGAAAATAGGTCATAATAGGTCTTGCATTACTTTACTCATCATATATACTGACCTACACACACACACACACACACGCACACACGCACACACACACACACACAAATCCATAGTACACAGAATAGCTGCATAAATTACGACAACCTTAATTCCTCCACCTTCTTAATGTTCCGTCCCATTACACATTCCGGGGCAGATGAACAGCCACTTTAATTTCAACCCTGCCAGCTGCACACCCTCACCTTTAACCATTGGCATCCGGGTGACATTATTATTTTTTTTTTTACTTTGCTACTACCAGACGATTTTATTCAGTTTAGGAAAGGTCTCTCGTAACGAAGGGATGTACTAACGAATATCTAGCTCCTCCAGTTGAAAACATCTATCCAACGGTGAATAAAATCGTCAGGATGGAAAGATTATAATGAAAAATACATCCCGAGTTCAGTAAGTTAACCCTCTAATGACCCCACACACAATTATAATATTTTTGTTACCGCCAGACGATTTTTCTTAAGCTTAGGTGTGACAACTTGTGGTTAAAGGGATGAAACTTAAAAACACACCACTAACCCTCTGAAGACATTAGAAAACTTTTTTTTTTTTTTTTCCCCACGCGTTCGACTTTGGGCACAGTAGTAAAGGCTCGTTCCCAAAGGCCCGGAAGTCCTACGAACCACACACCTCTACATGTCACCATTTCGGCACTCACACCCACCGCCCATACTGAATACATGCTAAGGTTGTCCCACAGAAGACTGGTGTACTGATATTAGCAGGGATGCATGTCGGTGTGTATTTCATGGTAAATCAGTCATGCCTGTTTTAACGAAATTTGTGTCTTACACTGACCCCTGCCCCACGCGGGAATCGAAATCGAGTCCATTACGACACCGGGCCATCTTTCTACCGACTTGGCCACCACCATCAGACGATTTTACCTAGCTATGGGGTGGTGGTCTCTTGTATAACAGTTAAACACATCTTATCTCAACCAGTCCAACAATAACCTTATCATCACTACGCTCCTCTAGCTCAGCATATCCAACCCTTTCTCATAACACTTAACTAGTATTTCATCTATACAACCACCTCTTAATGTTCACTACAAAAAATCCTCTGAGAGTAAACAAATAAAAAATAATAGGCAGATGATGAGGTAGTCAGATGATAAAGCCGGTAGATGATAAAACCCAAGTTTACTCACAGCAGTTACTGGGACAACATGAGTTATATGCTTTGCACGCTAAGGACCTTCCATGGCTGAGTAAAGCTGTCTAGTATTATAATCATCTGAGACTATATATATGTAACGGCTAAATTCACCTTTTCCCAGCCAATCCCATACACCCCACGACTCCAACCTACTAAACTAACCGACCCACTCCACCTATACCCTACCCTCAATCCCATTCCAGCCATGCCAATCTGTTTTTTATCCTCCAACAAGTCTCAGTCACTCCAAACTCACCTCTACTCCTAACCCCATCCCAGCCATTCTAAACTATCCTCCATCCCATCTCAGCCATCCCAAACTATCCCCGATGACCCAAACCATCCCAGACATTTACATACTGCACTATCCGATCCAGCCACCCTACACTGTCCCAAGTCTCTCAACCCCATCCCAGGATACCAATCTACAAAGCTATCCCTCATCCTATCGCCTATCCCATCGCCACGTAAACTGTGCCAACACGCATGGAGGGATGGGAGGGGAAGGAGGGATGGGAGGGGAAGGAAGGGTGGGACGGCACGGAGGGATGGGAGAGGAGGGAGGGATGGAGGGGAAAGGATGGGTGGGAGGGGAAGGAGGGGTGGAAGGGGAAGGAAGGCTAGGAGATGAAGGAGGGGATGGGAGGGGAAGGAAGGGGAAGGAAAGATGGGAGAGGAAGGAGGGATGGGAGGGAAAGAAGGGGTGGGAGGGGAAGGAGAGATGGAACCTTTTAAAGCGTAGCCTCATGTAAATATCAAGAGGGTCTTATCAACGCGCGCCTCACCCCACTAACTAATACATAAAAGCCAGTTTAGGCCACGACGACCAATACGGCCATCACCCCCTCGGGAACCATCATGCAAGGACCTACAAAAAGAGAAAAAAATATGCCACGTGGGTAATAAATTGGCTCCCCCTTCCCTTCCCCTTGCCTTTCCTTCCCTTCCCCCCCCTCCCAACTTCGAGTGGATTAGGGGATAGGTAGGAGAAGGAGGAGTGAAAAAGAAATAAAGACGTGAGAAGAAGGTATGAAGGGGAATGATAAAGGAAGGAAATAAAGAGAAGGGAGAAAGAGGGGAAAGTAAAGGAGAAGTGGGAAATGGAAGGAAGAGTAAGTGAGAGGGGAGGGTGAGGGAGTGAGAAAAGAGAAGAAGAAGGAGAAGGAAGAGGAAGAAGGTGTATTGGCGGGGGGGGGGGGTTATCGAAGACCTAAGATCTCCTATACTTGGCTTATTTACAGTCGCACGTAAACCCCGACCCTGGGACTATAAAAGGATGGGGTGGGAGGGAGGGGGGGAGATGAAGAAGGGAAGGAGGGGTATTGAGAAGAGAGGAGACGAGGTGATACGAGACGAGACGAGAGACAGGAGAGGAGGGAGAGGAGAAGAGATGAGAGGAACGGGGAGAGAGAGAGAGAGAGAGAGAGAGAGATATACCAATGGACAAAAAATTCTGAAAAAGGCTAAAAACTATTCACCCATTTCCAAACCACTTAATCATCACGTCGCACCCCCTTCAAAAAAAAAAAAAAAAAAAAAAAAAAAAAATTTACGTTCCCAATTTCCAAAACCCGACAGAAAACCACGAAAAAAAAACAAAAAACACGAAGACTCCCAAAACCCCAGGCAGACAGAAAACACGATTTCCAAAATAATCTAGGTAGACGGCTTAATCGAAAAGGCTAATTATACGAACGGCTTTATTAAGGGATGAGGCCGAAATCACTAAGCGTTGCCAATCTTGAAATAGGTCGCTGAAGGATAATGATGGGTTGGGTACAAATGATAGGATTCTGCGTTTGCAAGCCCACTCTTCCTCTCCCCAGTTCCCCCATCCCTTCTCCCCTTCCCTATCCTCCTGTTCTCCTCTCCTTTCATCGTTCTTCCTCCTCCTCTTCCAAGCCACCAGCCCACTCCTCCTGCTCCTCTCCTCTTTCTCCTCCTCATTCCTTCCACCCCCCTCTTTTCCCCTGTCCATTTCCCTAACCATCATCTCCCCTTTCTCACACCACCCCTTCAAACCTACCTTTCCTTTGCCCTTTTCCTTCTCCCCCCTTTCCCCGTCCACTCACTTCCCTCCCTTTTTCAGTCCACCCCTTCCCTACCATCAGCCTCCCCTTCCCCATCGATCCTTTCCTCCTCCTCCCAACCTTTTCCTCCCCACCCTCTCCAGATTACCCCTCACCATCCATCCTGTCCCCTTCTCCTCTTCCATCTTTCCCTTCCTACCTTCTGATCTCTTCCCTCTCCCCATATCCCCTTCCTCCTTCCCCTTTCCCCTTCCCCTCCTTCCTTGTCCATTAATCTGGGCAAAGGAACAAAAGAATATCGGCTGATGGAGGTATCATTTCCACCCTCCATGATTTTCCTTTTCTTAGTAGGTAATGAATGACTGAGTGGTTCATTTACCGGGTATTCTGTTTGATGGATCTTTAACTTTTGATCTTTTCCCTTTCACTGTTTCTGGATCCAATGATATTTTTTAGATCACTTCATTGGAGGCTGAAACGTGGAACAGAATAAATCATCACTCACCTTTTCAGTTCGATGGTGTAGTTATTTTCATTAGATTTTTTATACCGCGTTTTTTTTTTTTTAAACCATTAACCCCTTCAGTATCACGACGCAGATCGTTTATATTCTATTATTTGCTGCCACCAAGCCTCTCTGTCTGTGTGTGTCTTTCTCTCTCTCTCTCTCTGGACATTTTAATCTGGCAAAGTTTAATATAGCCTTCATTAACTCATTTAATACTACAGGTCTGTATTAAAGATATTTCCAGAACGACTGCGGCTTTCTGTTGCTTCTTCTTGCTGCTGCCGGACGATTTTCCTCAGTTTAGAAGCGTCACCTGGCACTGAAGGGGTGTATGAAGGACGCATCTCAGTCCTTCACTTCTAAATGTTTTTCGGTAGGATGAAATCTTTTCCTTTCACTCCTACGCCTGCTATCTTAAGACGCCTTTATTCAGCTTAGGGGACACTGAGACGATTTTACTCAGCTTAGGGAACATTAAGACGATTTTATTCAGCTTAGGGAACATTAAGACGATTTTATTAAACTTAGGGAGCATTAAGACGATTTCATGAAGCTCAGGAAACATTGAGACGATTTTATTCAGCTTGCGGAACATTAAGACTATTTTATTAAGCTTAGGGAAAATAAGACGATTTTATTAAGCTTAGGGAATATTAAGACGATTTTATTAAGCTTAGGGAACATTCAGACGATTTTATTCAGCTTAGGGAACATCTCCACCAGCCTCTTCAGTACAATACCCTCTACCATAATTTTTTTTCACCATACTCTTCATAGTCAGACGATTTTATTCAGCCCTCTATCTGAAATAATCTCCGTGAATTAATATCCCCCTAAGGCTCATTATTTACCTGGCTCTGAGTACGCTGTGCAGATGGGTTTGTTTGTGAGGCTGGGCCGGGATTATGACGCCTCGAATGATTTGTGAATGACTGAGTGGACCGTTTCATTTGGCATGCTGTTTGATGGTCTCTCTCTCTCTCTCTCTCTCTCTCTCTCTCTCTCTCTCTCTCTCTCCAGATCTTACATCATGTTATTTTTAAAGTGGGAATATTACTGGGAAGACGACGAAGACGACGACAAATTTCACCAGCGGGGGTAAAAAAACTAAATCACAACTTCTCTGCAACCTACGTGTTGTTTTCTTTCCTTCCCTCCCTCCACGTCCCCTGCTTACTCTTTCTCCCTCCTCCAGCAGCCCTCGCCCTCCACCAGCCTCTCTAATTACCGCTGGCATTGCAAGGGTCCGTCGATGCCACCAGCAGGTAAGTACAGGGGCTTCAGGGTAACCAGGTAAAATCACGTAGAGTCAGTAATTATGGAGGGTCAGGCAGCGTAGGTTAATTAGGGAAGCTATGGTTGTCAGGAGGAGCCAGTAATTAAAGAAGGCAGGTAGTGAAGTTTAATCAGGATGGGTTAATCAGGCAAGTTAAGGTTAGGATGTTAGGTATGGTAGGTTAATTAAGGTCGATAAATTAGGGTACATTAGGTAAGGTAGTTATCTAGACTAATGAGGATAGGTCAGGATGGGTAGTATATTAGGGTACGATAGCCAGGATAGGTCAATTAAAGACAGGGCAGGTAGGCTACATTAATTAGGGTGGGTAAGGTAGGATTGGTTAATTAGGGTGGTCAGGTAAGGTGGGTATTTAGGGTAGGTCAGGTAAGGTAGGTTAATTAGGATAAGTTAGGTATGTTAATTAGAATGGTCGAGTATGGTAGGGTAATTATGTTAGGTAAGACAGGTTAATTAGGGCTGGTCAGGATGGGTAGGCTAAACAGAGTAGGTAAGATAGGGTAGGTTAAGTAAGGTAGTTCAGGTAGGTTAATTAAGCTATCTAAAGTCGGCCAGGCACGGTCAACTAATCAGGGTAGGTCTGGCTGGGTAGGTCAGGCAGAGTAGGTATGTCAGGGTCGGTAGGTTATAAAAGGTAGACCAGGTGCGGCAGGTTAAAGTAGGTTAATTAAGGCAGACAAGGCAGACTGAGTAGGTATTTAAAGTACTGTAGGTCAAGCACGGTAGGTTAAGAGTAGGTCAGGTAGAATAGGTCAGGTATGGTGTGCAAGGTAGGTCAAGTGGGGCAGGTTAATTACAATGGGTCAGGTTAGGAAGGTCAGACAATGAAAATTATTATGAAAAAAGGTTTGATAAGGACAACACACAGGCCAGGCTAAATCACACAACACATTAAGTTAAGACAGGCAGTTTAGGGTAATTACAGCACGTCAGGAAGTGTAGGTTAATTACAGCCGGTCAGGTGAGGTGGGTCAGGAAGGTTAGGTCAATAAGAGTAGGTCAGGTACTCCAGGTCAGGATGCTGAGGCTAATTAGAGCTGGCCAAGTAGAAGGTGAGATACAACAGGGGTAAGTGAATTAGTCTCTCTCTCTCTCTCTCTCGGACAATTTAAGGGAGGGGGAGAGGGAACTTGGGAGGGAGAGCTAAGGAAAGGGGGAGCAGGGACATGAGACAGTAGGGAAGGGGAAAGGGGGAGGAGGGGAAGGGAGAGATAATGAGGCAGAGGGAGGGGGAATTGGGAGGTGGTGAGGCATGGAGAGGAAAGGTGAAGCAGAGAGAGAGGTGGAGGGGCGAAAGGCAGCAAGATGGGGGGGGGGGGAAATGAAAGGGGGAGGGGAAGGGGACAATGGCTGAGGTTATGCAAGGGGAGGAGGGAAGGGGGACAGGGGAGTCTGGGGGGAAGGGAAGGGAGAGGAAGAGAGACGACTGAGGGGAGGGGAGGGAGGAGGAGGAGGGGAAACTCGGGTGAGGGGAGGGGGGGAGGAAGAGGGGAAACTCGGGAGAGGGGTGGGAGAAGAAGAGGGAAGACGGGGGGTAGGGGAGAGGGAAGTAAGGGGAGGGGAAGGGGAACTCAGGAGAGGGGAGGAGGAGGGCGAGGGGAGATACGAGGTGGGAGGAGGGGGACATGCATCACAGGACTAGCCCAGATTACCTACTTTAAGTGTAATGAGTGGCCAGTTGGTGTGTGTGTGTGTGTGTGTGTGTGTGTGTGTGTGTGTGTGTGTGTGTGTGTGTGTGTGTGTGTGTGTGTGTGTGTGTGTGTGTGTGTGTGTGTGTGTGTGCGCTATTCATGTACGATTTATTTGTGCGTGTCAACCATTCCTCAAGTGTATGTCAATTTCTATACACACCAAGGCCTGCAACTGTGTATGTGCGTATGATAAAGCTTATTTTGCATCTGTTAATTTGTGTCTCCTGAATACTCCTGTGCTTGTCTTCCCATGTCTGCTGTCTGTGCATGGGTGGAAAAATATGAGAGGCTTATGTCTGTTTAGTGTGTGTTTTACTGCTGTTTGTATGTGTTTGTTTTATTGTTGTTTGTATGGGTTTGGAGTAAATCTGTATGTTAATGTGGAGTATGCGTTTCCCGCCACCGCCGCCACCATCATCATCATCATCATCATCATCGTTGTCATCACCAGCGATTAAATATTTTCTAGATCACCGTCTTAATACATCTTATCTTCCATTCTCTCTCTCTCTCTCTCTCTCTCTCTCTCTCTCTCTCTCTCTCTCTCTCTCCTGATCCTCTATCTCCCACCCTTTTCCCCCAGGTAGTAAAATAGGAAGAAAGGTATTCAACACCCACCCTGCCTACGACTTTACTACACCCTTTAGCTGTCCGCCGTCTTGTTAACTCTCTCTCTCTCTCTCTCTCTCTCTCTCACTCACTCTAACTCATTTTCTCCCTCTTTCATATTATGCAAATGCAATCTTTTCTTTCTGCGTTCAAGTAAAATTATAATTCCTTTTCTCTGTCCTTTTATCATTTCTATTCCTTCGTTTTTGGCTTTTCTTTATCTCCCAATTTTTTTCCCATTTTCTTCCCACACACAGGTTCTGTTTCTTTTTCTTCTCTCTCTCTTGTTTATTTCATTATTCTTTTCTCTCCTTTTTTGGTGTTTATAAGTTCATTTTTCTCTATCATTATTATTTTTTCTTGCATGTTTCTTGTTTCCTCCGTCACTACCAGGTATCAGAATCTCTCTCTCTCTCTCTCTCTCTCTCTCTCTCTCTCTCTCTCTCTCTCTCCTGCTTTTCTTTCTCTCACTGCCACTCCTATTTACTCTTCCTCAACCCCTACCCAACAAAACTCAGCGAACGAGGCTAAAAATCGTCTGGAGGTAGCATGGAAAAAAAAAAGAAAAAAAGCATACTCTCCCCATTGAGTTAAATCCTTCAATCCCATGATCTATTTTCAATTTTACTTTTACCACATTCAAAGTTTTTTTTTTCTTTTTTAAATGGGGTGATGTTGGTCGTGTCTAGGCTGATTCATGTATAAACCTCTACACATCGAAGAACCTCCCGTAATTAAAATCGTGTAAGTAATAAAATAATAAATAAATAAATAAGAAATAGACAGACAGATAGATAGACAGATAGATAGATAGATTGACAGAGGAGGCACACACAGACAGATGCATAGATAGATTTAGAAGTACATCCTAGGGTCGATCGGAACACAAAGGAGTAGACAAGATCTCAATTTCTGACAGTCGTTCGTGGAATCCATATTAAGTAAACCATCTTTGGCTCCTCTACCTAGCTGCTGTATGCCCTCTGTTAAGCGGCATGTAGGATGATTGCGTTGAACTCCCTCCCCCTCACATACATAGTACATCCAATCAGCACCCATTCACACACATTCCAATCACTACCACCACAAAGTCAGTCTCTCTCTCTCTCTCTCTAATCTGGCCTTCATCGCTCCCGCCCAGCGTCTATCACGCCCTAAGCTATACACGCCCTTGAAACCTAATATATCCACGCCTACACACACACACACACACACACAAACACACACACACAGGAATCACGCACGTTAATCAGACCTACATAAATAACCAATACACATAGATCACAAGAAAGTATGGTGCCTATCCACACTGTCTATCCATCTCTGTCCATCTTTATGTATTTCTATATGTTTGTGTCTGTCTGTCTAAGCTATCTATCAAACAAGCAATTAACCAAGCAACGAACCAACTTTCTGACTGCAAAAAATTAGCTTACGATAATCTTCTCGTCACTAAGATGTCCGGCAGAAGGAATAAGTAGGATGCGAAATTCCCGGTGAAGAAGGTGCAAGGACAGTCACATTAGACCTGGTTTGATTAGGTTCGGATATTTTTGGCTCGGTTCTGCTAGATTCGGATCATTACCTCCACCATAAAGCTGGAAGAGGTTATGTATTCACCTACAGTATGTCTGTTTGTTTGTTTGCTCACACGATATCTCCACAAGTTATCAATGAATTTCAATGAAATTTTGTGGAAGAGTGGGCCATGGACAAAGAAAGAATTCATTAAATTTTGGGGCGGATCCGGATCCTGCAATGGCACTGGCGGAGGTATGCGCTCTCTGAGTGCTTTCTAGTTTAGACTCTTTTGCTTGGTTTGGGTCTGGTGCAAGAGAAATTGTGTAGTGTTGGTGTGGTTCCTCTTTATCTAATTCTGGTAAAGGCCTCAAAAAGGGGAAGGTAATACACGTACATAAATCACCCCCACCGTAACTACAACAGGGGCTTAGGCTGGTACGAGGAAAATCGAAAAACAAGACAAAAATGTACCGATATCTGCATTGCCACTATTATACTTTTATTTCTACTGGTGTTCCACGATTTATTTGAGGCTATTTTACATTTCCGGTCCTGTTTGATTAGTAGACAGGGGCGTCCGCCATCCACTCATTCGATGTAGTGCTTCCTTTGGTGACTCTAAACGAAGTGGCAAACCATATGATATTCTATGTCGGGAAAGCATTAACTAGGTTCGGTGGTCATCATATAACCAACATGACTAGTAATTTAGAGAGTTACGGCAATCCACCTGGGTTCAGTTCAAAGAGGACGGCTGGAATTTGTTGCTCCCATAATGACACTGGAGGAAAAGTGACTGGCTGCCTCCGGCTTCAACAATCTGGACAAAATTGCCTAACATCGAGATCCTACCCTCGTGATGGAGTAACATGAGATTTGATGATGGATGGAAGGTGGTTTTGATCTGAAAACTGAAACAAGGAGTGTAAGGGTGTTGCCTAAGGTTTGTTCTACTTGGTATCCTTGTGTTTAGCTTGCACTTTAATGGTTCTAGATATTGTTTTAGCTCTGTCCTTTCATGGTGCAGATAGTCTACTGCCCACCCTATTTACGACGGCGATGATGATGTGCACGGGATGAAAGGGAAAAGATAATGAACAGACTACTATTTCCCGCTCCTCCATATTCCGGAAATGGTGTGGGATACGGTGAAATTCCGAACTTACACTCCAGCCGAAATCGTATGGCGGGACAGAGTGGCATATCTACGAGTTCGGCCGCCCCCAACTCGGCACCCCTGGAGATATGTCAGTTTCGGTCAGCCAGTCGTGTAACAACTGAGCTCCCCCCCCCCTCCCCGCACAGCTCTCTCTCTCTCTCTCTCTCTCTCTCTCTCTCTCTCTCTCTCTCTCTCTCTCTCTCTCTCTCTCTCTCTCTCTATCTCCACTTTCAATTTTCCTTTCTTCATTTTCCCCTCCACTGGTTTTATTTTCCACGTGTTTCTTCCTCTCTAACTTTCCTGATTGCTTCTCCCCTCTTTCTCAAACTTCTTCTCACCTTTGTCCTCCCATCTGTCTTTCCTCCTTCACCTCATCCTTCTTTCCTTCCCTCCCTTACATCGATTTCCTTCTTTGCTTTTTCACCTTTTTCCTCATCGTGTACTTGTTTTTCTTTCCCTTTCTAATGCTCGTATATTCCACAGTATGTCGCTCTCGTCCATTCCTTCCTCCCTTTTTCTTTCTTCATTCCATCTTTCTTCATATTTTTTCTTGTCTACTGTGTCTCTATCTTCCTCCTTCTCCGGCCTTCCTTTGTATCTCCACCACCTCTTTCCCTCCTGTTTTCTCCATCTTTTTTTTCTTACCTTCTGCGTTACTACTTTAATCTCTTCATCTTTCCTTTTCTCCTACATTCCTAAGTACATCCCCATTCTCTCTTCCTATTTTACTTTTTTTTCCTTTCTTACTTTCCTCTTTATTCTTATTTATTTTTACCTTCAAAGGTAAAGTCAGACACGTTCCTACGTAATGTGCAAAGCTCCCCCGAACTTTAAAACCTAAAAATCACCCCCGAACTTCAAAACCTAAAAATCACCAGTCAAGATCAACCCTAATTTAACTTATCCAAGTGTAAATGTAAATTCACTTTTACATACACCCACTGCCTGATTATCACACATAATATACAATGACCGATATTACAACCTGATGCAACATTTACCTTCAAAAAATATGTACCGGTATATCACTTTCCCTCCTACAATCTCTTCTACTCTTCTTTCTCCAGCCTAGACACTCCCAGTCAGCCTTCATCTCTTCCCCTGCCCCCTACCAGTTTCCTTACACCCCCTCCAGACCTTTCAGCCACAATCTGCCTCCACCTCTCCCCCTGACCATTCCCACTCGCCTAACCTGTCCTCCCCGCCACGCCTGAACGCCTCTCTCTCTCCCCCTGACAGGTCACACCCTCCTGCCCTGACACCCTCACCCGCAGGTCACACCCAGGGCCACAAGGGGTGTCAGGCGGTGTGAAGGAAAGAGCGACTCTACTTTTAACTCTGTGGTGAACAAAAGGGTTCTCTGTTTTTGCTTTAACTTGTCTGGCACCATTAAGTCCAACACTTTGATATATGAAGAAAGGGGGAACTCTGGTTTGATGTTAAACTCTCTGGTACCATTTATTCCTATTGTGGGGAGAAAATGGGTATTATGTTTTTGTTTTAACTGTGTGGTGCCATTGTCCCTCTATTTCAATGACTGAATAGCTAGGGACTAGTTATCTGAATGGTGCTGTTTATTTCTAGGTTTTAATTTGTGATGAAAGAGGGGCTTAAATTTTGTTTGAACTGTGTGGTACCATTTACTCCCACATATTACTACTCCTGCAAATTACAGTTTATGATCTTCATACAAATATAACATCTGTTCTATACTGACTACTATGATCCACACTCATCTGTATACGTCTGTTTGTTGCCAAACGCCTAACCCCAGACTTTAGTATTATCCCTAACTTATTTCCCATTAATACCTGGGGTGCGGCGGATTCCAGAAATAAGAAGACGAAACCACAACAGAAGAACTACTGGCAGAGCACCCAGTGAAATGTGCCATACATTCATTCACTCATAAAGCTAAACCTGGGTATTTTTTGTTGATCAACCTGGATTCACTCTAATGAGACGTCTAACGACAGAAAGATAGATATAAAAAATATTTAAACAGTCGGCCGATCTCAGTTCTTCACACAGACAACTGGACAACGCCTGAAGAATCGCTTCACTATCTGCTTTACACATCTAGTCTTTTAAACACAATATGTCCAGATATACCGAAGTAAACCAAGCCTGATTTTAGCTTCCCTTTAAAGCATCACAAAGACAACAAACCTAACTGCAGTAGATCGGGTGACCAACCAGATATATCGAAGTAAACCACGCGTGACTTTAGCTTCCCTTTAAAGCATGGAAAAGAGAACAGACTTAACTGCAGTAGATCGGGTGAGCAACACAAGGCAGATCCTGTTAAAAGGGGCAACTATTGCAGGTTTTCAGCCACTGATTGCACATCCCGCATTTAAAAATCGATTACCAGAACTTAATTTTTGTGTGTCCAACTCTGGGTACTGGCTTTTCAGCCGGTTCCATGAGGCCCAGAAGTCCTTCTACGTACCATACAACTCCACATGTCACCACTTTGGCGCTAAGACCCACCGTCCCTACTGTATACAAGCCAGGGCTGTTTCATACGGGACTGGTGTATTAGCGGGGATATTTTTACGGCATGACGGCGGGTCTTTGGTTGGTCAGTAGGTCTGTTCTAACGAAATTCAAATCCTTAAACTATTCCCTGTCCCAGCCGGATTTCGAACCTGGATCCATTGGAACTGTAGGTCACCTTTTTATCGAGTCAGCCACAACCTCCCCTATAAAGAAATTTTCTAAGAAAAATTCACACACACACACACAACACACACACACACACACACACACACACACACACACACACACACACACACACACATACAAACTCAACAACTTTAGAAACCTTTTAACTGAAGTATACAAGCCTCACGTGATCTCCTCTTCCTTTAACTCATGTATACAACGTGTAGTTCATGCCTCCGCCGACCCTATTGACCTCAGCTGGGGCCAGGGTCACAAATGAACCAGATGACCAACTTCCGCCGGAAATGGGTGACAAAAGGAGGGCTAGACTCGGTGGGGGAGGACTCGTGCCATTCACATTCCTTTACCTCTCCCCCCCAGTCCCCCTCCCCTCCCTCCCTCCCTCTCTCTCTCTCTCTTCTGTTCCCTTTCCTTTTCACTTCCCTCTCTACATCTATCCATCCCTCACTTTTCCCTCCATCCTTTCCTGCCTCTCAATCCCCACCTTCCATCTCGCCACCTCTCTCTCCCTCCCAATCTCCTTCCCGCACTCTCTCAATCTTCTCTCCCTTCCTCCCCACCATTAATCTTCCTCTTTTCTCCTCACCACATCTCGCCACTTCTCCTTTTTATATTTTTCCACTCTCTATTCTTCCCTTTCTGCCCACTTTTTTGTCCTCTTTCTACCTTTCATGCATAGTGCCGCTCTTACTATCTTCTATGCATCTGTGGTAATACTTAAGGCGATGTCTGCTCTCCTTTCCCTATTTTGTATCCTTTACAAGTTTTGGAGGGGACTGCCTCCCTTCTAAAAATAAACGTGAAATTTTTTCTTTACTGAAGGGCAATAACAAGGAACCAAACGAAATGACCTGAGAAGTTTCGTTGAAATCCGAAAGCTCACTCTCCCCCGTTTCTGTTCGTTTTTATTGCTGGGAGAAGGTTGACCCCCAACAATCACTGGGCGGGGGAGGGTCACGTTTCCCAGATATCGTACTGCGGATGATAGTACATTGTACAACATATACTAAAATGTCAAAGCCATGTCTGCCCTCCCTTCACTATTTGAGAATTCTTGACTTGGGGGGGGCTGACCCCCCTATAAATCATGAATGGAAAACTGTATAAACTGGAATTCCTTCGAAGTAACCTGACGTACTAGGATGGGAAGATGTATGCAAATCCATCAAATGGCCTAGGAGGAGTTAGGGCGCGCGCGCGCAGGCTGAATCTCGCGCAACGGTATAAGGGGAGTTGCCAAATATACCATCCCGCTACATAATAATAATAATAATCATAATAATAATAACAAGAATAACAATAACAAAAAACTTACAGAACTCCAACCACGAATCACGGAGTTTTTCCTTTCACTTCACCTTCTTTATATCCCCCCCCCCCCTTTCGTCACGCCAACACTCACCTGCGGGAGAAATGAAAGGTGCATGTTAATGGGGGAGAGAGGGAGAAGCATATGTTAATGGAAGAAAGAGAGGCGAAGGAGGGATAGTAGGCTTGTGTGGGGCGAGAGAGATAAATGACCATATTCCCCCTAATGACTCATCCAATACATCATTTGCGTTTTGTATTGTTGTTACCTCCAGACGATTTTATTCATCTAAGGAGAGGCTCTGGAAACTGGAAGGGTTTGGAACTAAATAAAATCGTCCTACATTCGTTTACTCTTGCCACATCCACACGATTTGATTCTGATTAGGAGAGAGAATCCCATGTGGAGGGGTTAGACAGTCTTCTTTAGCCCCTTCATTACGAGGAGGGTCTTCTCAGCTTAAAAAAAAATGCCTGGTGGTGGTAAGAAGAAAATACAAATGAAGTCCTCAGCCTGAACGAGTTAGATGAGAGAAAGAGTGGGCGACGGGGAGATAATCAGTGTGTGACGAGGGGTAATAATCACCCTGTTCGCCTAATGGCCCTATTCTCCCTTAATGAGGTACGAGGCTACTCAATCACTCCTCCCCCTCCACAAAAAAACACCAAGGAGATTCCGATGATACTGGGAAATGGTAGGCCTATTATTCTCACTGATTATACGGGGGGTGAGCCAGGAGGGACTGAGAAATGGCAGGACTATATTTCGTCTAATTATACAGTGTGTTAGCCAGAACGGTCTCTACGTGGGGGAAGAAGAGGGGAAAAGGCTTAAAGCTACACCTATCAACTGCACGGGGATCCCTAAGGTAGGAGACAGGTGGTGTGGCAGTGAGGTGTTGTAGTGTGAAGTGTGGCGGAGAATGTTGTGTAGTGTGGTTGTGTGTAAGGTGTGGCAAAATGTGCTATATGTGAGGAGTGACAGTGTGTTGTGTGGTAATGTGAGGTAAACTGTGCTGTGCTGTGCTGTGCTGTGCTGTGCTGTGCTGTGCTGTGCTGTGCTGTGCTGTGCTGTGGTGTGTGTGTGTGTGTGTGTGTGTGTGTGTGTGTGTGTGTGTGTGTGTGTGTGTGTGTGTGTGTGGCAAATTTATGATATGCAAATGGCGTGTGACACTGAGTGGTCTGGCACTGGATGGTGTGACAGTATGACGCGTAGTAACATCTCCAACTACCCTGTGCCAACTCAAACGCCCCATATTTCTCCAGTTCATTGTTATTATCTCCCTAATTTCCCCATTTTTAATCCCCACAGCTGCGTCTCATCCTTATTCCACAATACAGTCCTCTCCTCTCCCCCCCTCTCCCCATTATCTCACCTATGCACACACCCCACACACTAAACCATCGCCCCTCCCAAAATACACTAGTCCCCCTCCACTAATTAACACCCTCAATCCCATTTTCTCTCATCTCTATTTCTGTGTTTACCCCTCCTTCCTGTTTACTATCTCCCCAATACCGTATCTTAATTCTCTCTCTCTCTCTCTCTCTCTCTCTCTTTCTCTCTCTCTCTCTCTCTCAACTTACCTCCCTGGCCCCCTCTACCATCCACTCTCCCCTCATTCCCATCCTCATTTTCTCCCTCTCTATTACCGTCTCCCCCCTCAACCGCAACCTCCCCCACATCGCCCCTCCCCCCGCATGCCCCCACTTGGCCCCAGTCATCGTCGGGGGGTCCTCATAGCCCCCCGGGGAACCATTCTCCCACAAGTACATCTACGGCAGGATTGTGGTGCCCCTCAGGATTCTACACCGCCCTTCCCTCACGTTCCTGGCCCTTCACTTCCTTCACCCATTCCCCTCCTACTTCCCTTCTCTTTGGCTGTTCCCTTGCTTTCCTCACTCCCTTTCTCATTTTCTTCTCTCTTACTTGTTCCCCTCTTTCTCTAATTCCCTTTCATATTTCTCGCTCTTTGGTCGTTCTCCTGTTTCCCTCTTCCCCTATTTTTTTCACTCTTTTGGCCGTTTCTTTGCTTCTCTCACTTCTCACTTTATTCACCGTTCAGCTGTCTCCCTATTTTCTTATTTCTCTCTTTACTTCCCTGTCATTTTAGCCGTTCCATTGCTTCCTTCTTTTCCCTCATGATTTCCTTCTTTGCAGGTGTTATCTTCCTTCTCTCATTTCCTTCTTTGTTTACCTTTCTTCAGTCATATTTTCTATCCCTCACTTCACTTCCCTTTTCTTCCTTTAGCCTTTCCCTCTCTTTCCTCTTTCCCCTCTCTTTCCTCTTTCCCCTCTCTTTCCTCTTTTCCCTCTCTCACTTCCCACTTCACTGCTGTTGCTCTCTCTGTTCTTTAACCCTCGGACCTTTGTACCTTTTCCAGATGTAAGTAAAACTGATTTATGTTAGCCTGAGTATAAATGAGAAGTTGTCCCCCCCAAGCTCTCTCTCTCTCTCTCTCTCTCTCTCAGCCAAAAAATCTAAACCTCCAAGTATTTTTCCCCTCTTTTCAGGTTACCTTCTCGTTCTCCCCTCGTCCTTCATTAATTATCTGCTTCGTATCCTCTCCCTCTTCCCCTCGTTTCCCCTCTCCCTCCCACTCTCCCCTCCCCTCCCCTCGCCCCAGTCTCTCCTCGTTTTTCCCCATCCTCTCATTACTTTCCATGATTTTTCCCTCACTGGCTCGATTCTCCCCTCTCACCTCTCTCACTTCCAGTTTATCTAAGAACTCTGTTGCCATATCCTCTCTCTCTCGTGTGTGTGTGTGTGTGTGTGTGTGTGTGTGTGTGTGTGTGTGTGTGTGTGTGTGTGTGTGTGTGTGTGTGTGTGTGTGTGTGTGTGTGTGTGTGTGTGTGTGCGTGCGCGCGCGCGCGCTCTGACTACAGAAAAATGGAGGGGGGAGGTGTTGCTGACAATGAGGTCAGTTCTTTAGTAACAAGCGAGGTGTCTGAAGCAAAAAATAAATAAATAAATAAATAAAAAAAAAAGAAAAAGAAAAAGCACGTGGTGATGGAAAATAAAATGCGTGAGGACTATTATAAAATTAATACACACACACACACACACACACACACACACACACACACACACACACACACAATTATCCTACAGAGACAGACGTAAGAAATGCACATCGTAGAAACAACTCTGCCGCCCCGACCCTCACATAACCTGCCACGAAATGACCCCTGCTCCCTTCCCTTAATTCTCGACTCAACTTTCTCTTCCTCATCCCTCCCCTCACTCTCAGTCCTCCCTATTCCTCCTGACCCCTCCATCCACCTCGCTCCCCCTGGTGTCCCCCACCTCATTCCTCCCCCTTCCCTCACTCCCCTTGGTGTTTTTCCCCTCATTCCTCCCTCCTGCCTTGGTGTTCTCTAATTCCACTTCCCCTGATTCCACTACCTCCCCTCGCTTTCCATCATCATTCCTCCTCCCTTCACTTCCCCTTCGCTTCACTTCTTTCTTCTCTCGTTTCTCTACATACTTTCTCACACCTTCAGTTCCCCTACAGCATATTTCCACATTCACTCCTCCCCTGCCTTTGACTTCTTCCTTCTCCAATTTCTCCACTCCCATTACTTTCCTTCCATTACCTCTTTCTCACTTATTCTCCCTTAAATTTCTTCTTTAGTCCCTCCTTTTCCCCTCACTCCTCTTTCCATTTCTTCCCTCTTACTCTTCTTCTCTCATCCCTCCCTTCCTTCATTCCTTTATCTCCTTTATTTCTTTTTTTTCTCTCTCATCCCTCCCTACTCCTCACTCCCTCTTACCTTTCCTACGTTATCTCTCCCTTTACCTTCCCTCCCCTTCCCCACAACCCACCTTTTCCTCCCCCTTTACCTTCCCTCCCCTTCCCCACAACCCACCTTTTCCTCCCCCTTTACCTTCCCTCCCCTTCCCCACAACCCACCTTTTCCTCCCCCTTTACCTTCCCTCCCCTTCCCCACAACTCACCTTTTCCTCCCCCTTTACCTTCCCTCCCCTTCCCCACAACCCACCTTTTCCTCCCCCTTTACCTTCCCTCCCCTTCCCCACAACCCACCTTTTCCTCCCCCTTTACCTTCCCTCCCCTTCCCCACAACCCACCTTTTCCTCCCCCTTTCCTCCCTTCTTTCCTTTCCTTTAGAGCTCCCGAAGGTACCATTCCGAGGGGAGGAGGTCAGGGGAGGATGAGGGGTAGGTAAGGGAGAAGGATGGGTTGGTAGGAGATGAGGGGAGAGGGTAGGTAAAGAATAAGGGATTGATGAATAAGGGAGGAGGAGGGGTAAGTATGGCAGAAGGGGAGGGAGGGGTAGGTAAGGGAGGATTGGAGGGAGGGGATTGATGTATAAGGCGGAAGGAGGAGAGGTAAGTAAGGGAGAAGGGGAGGGAGGGGTAGGTAAGAGAGGAGGGTGGTTTAGATATGGGGAAATGATAGGTAGGCAGGAGAGGGTGGGAGGGGTAGGTGAGGGAGGATGGAGGAGTAGGTAAGGTAGGAAGGATAGGTAAGGGAAATGGGAAATAACAGTAAGGGAGGAGGTAAGGGGTTGGTAAGGAAGAATAAAGTTGGATAAAGATAGAAGGGATAGGTAAGGGGGAAGGGAGAGGTAGGTATGGAAGAGAGGTTAGGTAAGCGGGGAGAGAAAGGTAAGTAGGGCAAAAAGGAATGGCAATATCAGGTCCTAACATGAACCTCCCTCCCTCCCTTATCAAGAGCGAAAGAGGTTCTAGGGAGCCTCCAAAGGCCATGAATACACGATCCCAGGTAAAGGTAAATTCAGAGGGATAGTTAGGAGGGTGGGAATGATATGAGGCAAAGACAGTGACACAGATGATAGTGATAGCAAGACAGCGGTATGGTGGAGGAAGGCAGGACAAATACAGTGACAAAATACAGATGACAAAGAGACAGCAGACAATAATATGGTGGGGAGTAGAACAGATACAATACACAGACGGCGGAACAAAGGAAAGTGATAGACAAAGGAATGGTGTAATCGGGTAAAGATATAGGAAGACTGGACGATACACTGCATACACAATGAAACAGAAGACAGTTAATGTGGACAGTGTTACGGTGGAAGGTTTGGTCATGATTCTGTTGTAGACGGGTGTTAGCTTGTAAACGTGCACCCTGCAAACTTGAGCGGCTGTCAATGAGGCTCGAACCCACACCAGAGCGTCCCCCGCACGTGAGACCAGTGCCAAACCGACCAAGCCACTGAGTCGTCAAGGCCCCAGGGGTAATGGCTCACTCCCCCGAAAGGCGTACAGTATGGGAGACAATTTATGGGGTGGGGGAATTTATGGGTGAGTCTAGTAGGGTCTGTATTGCCGGTGAGGGGTAGAAGAGGGGAATCAGAGGGAATGAGATACCCCCTTCTCACGTCACATAATGAGCGCTTCACGGCCTAACACTTGCCTAGTAACTGCTAACTCTTTCACTACGACGGTGTGGATTCGTCTATACTCCCTTGGACAATTTCATTCAGCTTGTGGGGGAGGGATATATCAAACTGAAGGTTTATTTTTCCTATCTCACAATAATTCATTTTACTTAGCTAGAGGGAGGACTCTCTTAGTATGGAGGTTGAAAATTATCTTCAGTCTCTCTCTCTCTACCGTTACGCGATAACATCTTGGAATTATAATAGTACATTTTAGGTTCACCGCAGACAAGTACATTCCTTAGCTGGATGAAGTTTTTTTTTTTTTTATTCATGCTACATCAAGAGATACTATTAATCAGCTTAAGTCAGGCCTCTCTTAGTGACGAAATTATTGGTAACTCCGGAGACACCGCTATAGACAATGGTAATGTGTGAGGTAGACTTTGAATGAACGCCTGGTGGTTTAGTGGCTTCAGACGCTCCAATCAGTCGTGGCTCACAGAGAGTCTAAATCCGATAAATAGCTGAGGTTTCTTCCGATAAATGGTTGAGGGTTCTTCTCACATAATCCGATTCAGGGTTTGGCGACTGGTCACTCTAGTTTTAAATTTCTTGACTAAAGAGCCTACACCAGCGTCCCTTGCTCCTGCGTTCCTGATGAGGCAACAGATAACTGGAAGATGGATGGATGGATGGATGGATGGATGGAAGATGTTGATTGTATGTGTGTTTGCAGAGTATGTGACAGAGGACCGTACGGAGGAGCTATATTCATTACACACACACACACACACACACACACACACACACACACACACACACACACACACACTGGACAAAGAATGGCTGTTGTCTGTTAGGTTATCGTGTGCCAGACCGTGACGATGAGAAGGGGCTGTGTAACGACGAATCATGCGGGAGGGAAGGGAAGGGGAAGACCATAAGGAGCTGGTAAGACTACACTCATTACAGGTACATTCACTCACTTTTAAGACTGCCGACACACATAAGACAAAGACTGTAATGTTAACGTTTGCAAGACCTTGACTCGCTCTGTGTGTGTGTGTGTGTGTGTGTGTGTGTGTGTGTGTGTGTGTGTGTGTGTGTGTGTGTGTGTGTGTGTGTGTGTGTGTGTGTGTGTGTGTGTATGCGAGGTTTGTGTGACAGCCGTATAGGGTTGTGTACAAAATAAGACATTCATTCACAATCACGCCTGCCCACACACACTAATCAAAGAAAATGTTATTGTGCGTAATATTAGCGTGTGGAAGACCCTGACTGTACGCTGATTGTATGTCTGTAGGGTTTGTGTGACAGTGTGCCGTACGGGGGAGGGGAGTCAGAGGTAAGACTACACTCATTACACGGACACTCACTCACAATCACGCCTGCCCACACACGCGACTTGTGAGTCCTTGGCATGCGAGTGAGTCGATGAAATGCTGGCTAGGGTCGCAAAATTACTCTCCTGCTTGTTGGGGGAAAATAATGCTGGACTTTGGAATCTCTGGGCATATTACCGAAGTATATTAAATACTTTCTAATTTTTTCTTGAAAAACTTTTTACTGATCTACATTGCATTTACCAGAAGAAAATTATTATCTGTATTTGATTAACCACTTCTAAGTTATCATCTTCTGCACTGGATTAACCCTTACTTCTCGGGGGAATACTGTTTTACTCCGACGAACTGTAGACGATTTTTTCTGGCCACTGGGAAACATTACGAGGTCTGAGGGTTAAAAATGGCAAAATATTTCGAATAAACTTTCAGGGTTTTACTATACAAGATGAAGGAAATCTGAGCAACTATGTAGATTTTTATGGCACCAAAGAGGTACAGTATTCCGAACATATTATTTAGTTATCGAACCATATGATAACACGAAAATTCTTGCCAGAAGGGGATATGGCAAAAGTCGCACTACAGATTAATGGAGAAGATTACCACCTAAACTACCTGGTGGTGACACTCATTTTTGCCTGCCGGCTTCTCCTGAAGGTGAACTCCATTCTATAGCAACCACCATTATCTTCTCTTTCATCAAATGCTTTGTATCTATCCCAATCTGCACTATACACCGTCCACTTCCACCATCGTCTGTTTCACCGCCATTGCCTTGTATCTATCCCAATCAGCACCATACACTTGTAATCAGCACCTTCTGTTTCACTCTCTATGCCTCGTGCTTATCCTAACTTGCACCATACACTGTCTTCCATCACTCCCTCCTGTTTCCCCGTCTATCCCTTGTATCTACCCTAGCCTCCTCCTAAACCCGCTGACTTCCAACTTTACTTTGGCTTTCAATTTCCGTGCCAATCCATATTATTCGTGACCTCGGCGGTGCCCTGAACTATTATAACTTCGTTCCACCTCCTCTCTCTCTCTCTCTCTCTCTCTCACTCAGCCACGACTGGGAATCCTGCGCTAAGATCTAATTAAGCCAAGGGCAGGTATTAGTACTGTATCGTACGGGGTGGAGGAGGCATGTAGGACAACCTCTCTCTCTGATTCTCCAATTCAAGATTCCAATTCTCCACTGAGTTCTGATTCTCTCTCTCTCTCTCTCTCTCTCTCTCTCTCATACACACACACACACACACACACACACACACACACACACAACGTTCAGAATCACATACCAATTATCTCTTCACTTTCTAAATACAAGTGGTTCCCTTACCACCCTTTTCAGACATCAATCTAATTAGTCCCTTGCATATTCTACTGCATCATACAATACTGCACCGCTGTCTCTGCCTGTATGCTCTCTCATTAAGGCGGACACGCAGCATTCCTATAACCACACATTTTACACCCCTGCTCTGACCAACCCCGAAGTATAAAAGTTAACTGTTATTCTAATTTATCATATAATCTGTTAGCTTTATTTCCTCAAAAAATACTTCAATTATTTCTACATTAAATATCGAAATATCCATGACAGGCAGTAATTACCAACAATATTCAAATTACCTAACACAATATTCCCTCCAAAATATTATCTGCTCCCTATTTCATTACGATTTATATTGCTCATTTCCCAGGCAATTTTCCCAACCTAATAATCTTTCTCATTTCACCTTCCTTCCTACCTTCTGCCACCCGACCTAAACAGGAAATCTCTCTCTCTCTCTCTCTCTCTCTCTCTCTCTCTCTCTCTCTCTCTCTCTCTCTCTCTCTCTCTCTCTCTCTCTTATCCATCATTATCCTATTCATCCACGTAATAATTCTCACCCTCCCAAATTAACTCTCTCTCTCTCTCTCTCTCTCTCTCTCTCTCTCTTCGTTACCCCCCCTGGAGCTGCACCTGACTAATAACGTGTACCAGCTGGGTCAGGTAACGAAGGATGCACGTGGCCTAATAAGCAGGTGATTAAGGGCACCACCTGAGGGAGCCCCAGGTGACACGAGGAGCACCTGTGGCCACCTGGGGAACACACTCATTACAGGTGGGGAGGATACTTCGTAGTAATGCTGGAGATGGAGACGAGAAGAGAAGGATAGGGGAGGGAGGAAGAGATGGGAAAGGAGAAAGGAAAGGGGAAGGAGAGAGGGAGGGGGAAGAAGGAAAGGAAGAGAAAGGAAGCTAAGGAAATGGGAGGAAGGAAAGGGAGGATAGCAGTTATGGGGATCGGGAAGGGAATACAAGGATATGCAAGGAAGGAAAGGTAGAAAGGAGAGGCCAATGAATGATCGGGAAGGAAGAAAGGGAAGGATAGGGAAGGAGAGGCACATGAAGAACAGGGAAGGAAGGAAGGGAAGGATAGGAGAGGAAGAAAAGAATGGATAGGGGAAGAAAATGAATGGATAAAGGAAAGAATGACGAGAAGGACTTGGAAGGAAGAGAGGAAAAGCTAGGGAAGGAAGAAATGAATGAACTGGTGAGGAAGAAATGAATGGATAGGGAAGGAGAGAAGGGAGGGGAAGGATAGACGAGGAAGGAAGAGAAGGACGGGGAGGAAAGGAAGGGAAAGACTGAGGAGGATGGAAGCGAATAACAGGGGAGGAAGGGAAAAGGTAGAGAGAGGGAGGGAGGCAGGAAGTTAAAGATGGATGAGAGTAATTTTTGAGCTAAGGAGTGGAAGATGAGATGGAGAGAGAGGGGGAGGGGAAGTGAAGATGGCGAGAGCAGGGAAAAGGAGGAAGGGAAGAGGTGGAGAAATGTGGAAGAGGTAGGAGGAAGGGAAGGAGGAGAGGGAGGGGGGGGAAGGGGTGAAGTGGAGACAGCGGGGAAAAGGAGGGGAGGGCGTGAAGCGAGAGGCGGGAGAGGAAGAAAGAGAGAGAGAAGGTGGGAATATTTTGGAAGTTTAAAAGAAAGAAAGATGGAGAGAGAAGAGAAGGGGTGAAGAGACTGAAAGAGGAGGAGAGACAGAAAGGGAAACGGTGAGAGGGAAAGGAAGAAATATTGGACGAGAGAGAGATGAAGAGAAAGAGAGGAAGAAGGGAAGAGGTAGGTAGGATAAAGAAGGGATTATGTGGATGGAGGAAGAGAGAGAGAGAGAGAGAGAGAGAGAATTAGTCATGATGATCGGCTGCGAGATGGGGTAGGAGAGCATACGAGTATAATAAGGAGGGTGGTGAGTAGTTGTTTTTCTTGTTGTAGAAAAACGTCAAAATATATATTTTGTCACCAAGAGAAAAATCAATGCATGAGAACAGCACGTAACACACCAGAACTGCTCAAATTACGACTGTGTGAAACAAGAATCTTTTCATATCAGCTAAATATTAAAGGATGTTTTGGTACAATTGCGTACTTAACTACTAAATTACAATTACCCCCAGGGATGACGCTGATGAGGACCCTACATGTGGTGGCACTATGTACCCTCACTGCTGCAACAACGGCGTCCACCCGCGAGCCAAATCACCTCCCATTTCTCCGCACCTCGCCATGGGAAAGACCCTGGTCCTACCCTGGTAAGGCGATTTCTACAACAAGGAGATTCGGATCCCTACGCAGTATATGTACTATACGATACTATACAAGAAGGACGGTCCCCAGAGAAGCAGTTGCTGTGGTGGACAGGTTTGCACAGCCAGACCAATCAGGGTTAAGCAACAACAACCCTCGTGGGTTCTATCCTGCTTATAGCCTGGTCCTGGTGGTGATCTACTTACGTGCAGCATTTCATTTCCCCAACACCCCCCCTCCCCTCCCACACGAGTATATGGCCTGGACTCCAGCCTTTAAGAAGGTACAGTAACTTAAGTAAGTTTGCGAGTGTATGAGTGAGTGTATTTAGTCGCCCCTTTGGGTTTCACACACACACACACACACACACACACACACACACACACACACACACACACACACACACACACACACACACACACACACACACACACACACACAAAGTGCCGAAAAAGAAAGACCGCCAGAACGCAGAGTTTCGGCCAAGAGTGCAGAGACACAAAACACCAGACAAACTAGTGCCAGAAAACAGTAGCTCGAACAGAGAGTGCCAGAAAACCAAGAGCGTTGGACAACAGAGGGTGCCAAGAGAAGACGCAGAGTGGAGACAAGGGTGGCACTGTCTGGCACCTGGGTGACGTCATCCACAGCCACCGCCACCTGAGGAACAACAGTGCCACTACCGCAGCTCCACTTCACCCCCCACACATACAAACACCCTAGCCTACCTCCACATGCACCCACTCTCACTCAGGCATCCACTCAATCCCACCCGTACTCTCTCTCTCTCTCTCTCACCTACTTCTCCCTACCACTTATCTTCCAGCACATCCACTCAGTTCCATTCATGCACTCTATGCACATACTTCCATCCATCAACCTGCACTCTCACTTAATCACACGTTCACATTCACTCCAACTCACATTCACTAAAAAATTACCATTCCTTCTTTAGTTCTCTATTCAGTCACCAAATACTCATACAAGCATCCATCAAAAATATCCACCTACTCATCCACCCCATTCATCCACCAGGTATCCACTGCCTTGTCTCTATCCATCATTACGTTTCTCTATTATTACTCCAAACACCCACCTATCCAACCACTCCTCCTCCCCCATTCGTCCACCTACTCGTCTCTACAGCCATTCCCCCATCGCTCCACCCATTCATCCACCAGACACCCAGCCACTTGTGCCTCCACCCACCCCTCCACTAAGCAGCGTCCACTTGAGGGCCTCTCAGCAAGTGGGTACAGGCGACAGAGCTGCCACTAAATATACACCACTTGTTCTATCCGGGTCGACGCTCCTACCTATTTTTATGCCTTTTATTAATCTATGAGGATTTTTTTTTTCCCCACAATGCTTGATATCACTAGTCTGTTTCATTCAGCTATGGATATACCTCTCAGACTGAAGGGGGTCATAACTTCTTTCATCAGAAGTCTCTCTTAAAGAAAATATTATCGTACCCTAAGCAGTGCGTCCCCTGATTTAGTCATACCCATAGCGTAAAGTTAAATTTATCCATCATTTTTAAATAGCCTTCTCTCTGTCATACACTGTACAGAATACATACATACACATACATACATATATACATACATATATACACATACATACATACATACATACATACGGTATACATTTTACATTTTTTTCATTTCTTCGGGTATCTTCTGCTCCACACACTGCTTCCTCTTTAATCCTCCTCCTCCTCCTCCTCCTCTTCTACTTTCTCCTCATCCACCTTTTCCGCCCCCGCCTCCCACTAACTCTCACAGTGACACCAAGGAGGCCAGTTAAAGAGATGAGATTTCCTGACCACCATTCTCTCTGTCTGCCTGTGTGTGTGTGTGTGTGTGTGTGTGTGTGTGTGTGTGTGTGTGTGTCTCTCTCTCTCGTAATGAGGTAGGTTGATACTATCTCTCACGCTCGCCACGAAGCCAGGACATCTCTTTTTCATTCTCTCTCTCTCTCTCTCTCTCTCTCTCTCTCTCTCTCTCTCTCTCTCTCTCTCTCTCACACACACACACACGTGTGTGTGTGTGTGTGTGTGTGTGTGTGTGTGTGTACAGTATACCGGTATATATAAGTAACAGCTTACAGATGTCAAAAAGAAGAAATTGTGAAGTTGGAGACGAACAAAAATAAAAAGATGTAATATATACCGGTAACTTATACTGTATATGGCAAAGATTAGAAAATGAGGACTCAGAAAAGGCAAAGAGCACAAAACGAACATTTACAGAGGGCTAAGGTAGAAATATTGAACTTACAATGTCAAAAAGTAGAAATCGAGAACTTCAAAGACGATAAATGGTAGAAATCGAGAACTTACGAGGCAATAAAAGTAAGAAATCAATAACTAGAGACAATAAACGGAAGAAATCGAAAACTTGTTGATGGCAAAAGTAGAAATAGAGAACTTACTGATGGCAAAACGTGGAGACTGAGAATTTGTAAAGAAAAAAAAAAATGAAATAGAGAACTCAGAGACAGTAAAAAGAAACTGAAGGACTTGTGTTGGGAAAAAGTATAAATTAATCAGTGCAACAGAAAGTAACAAGTCAAGAAAAAGTTTAACTCGGGAATTCATATGTCGGAAAAAATAAAACCAGATAATTTGATAAGGCAAAAAGTATTAACTGAGAACTTGCATGTACCAAAAAGGAAGAATTAGAGTACCTGAAAACGATATACAGCAGAAACTGAGAAATAAAACACAAAAAGAGGATTTTGAGAAGTTAAAACGGCAAGAACGCAGAGGGAGGGGGGAAGGGGAAGTAATTATTGATTCACAAACACCATAGCCTGGAAATCGATACCTCACAGACATCAGACAGAAGAAACACAAAACTTGGAAGACATGAAGTAGAAATCAAAACATCCGAAATGGCAACGCCGCCCACACAGCTTAACCAATCACCGTGCGGCTGGTGACGTCACGAGAGTGGTTGGCAACTGCCCCCGAGAAGGCAGGCGGGTCCGACCTTCATTATTTCCTCGTAAAATTTTCTCGAGCAATTTGACACGCCAGAAATTAAAAGCCGGGGTTCGACTTTCCCTCTCTCTCCTTTCATTCCATAACCTCCCATCTCTCTCTCTCTCTCTCTCTCTCTCTCTCTCTCTCTCTCTCCATAAAATCTCATTCTTTCCTTGCTGCCTTTTACCACTTCACTGCATATTATCTTCTCGTGTGTTGTATAAGCTTTTCTCGTGCTTACTGACTTATATTACTGGTACGAATATCAGTTTCCACTATTCTTCTTTTACTCTATTCATCCTCCCTTTTGTCTCTCCTTGCTGATTCTTTCCATTTCTCTAGTATCGCACCTTTCTACATATATGCATTTCTTTAATTCATTGTCTTGTAAAATCGAAATCCGTCATCATATTTCTATAAGTCTTCTCTCTTTGGCATTATCATTCAGTATCTTGCTTTGCTGCACATTTCCATTCTTCTGTGTATAATTCTCTCACCGTGTAACCCATTTTCTCAATCTTTCTCTCACACTATCTCGCCACCAATCTTCATTTCCAGTGTTCTTCTCCCTTACCCATAATCATCCTCTCTTACATCTTGCCATGCTTGTTACGTCTTTCCATTCCTCTCTCTCTCTCTCTCTCTCTCTCTCTCTCTCTCTCTCTCTCTCTCTCCTGATTACACCTTATTTCAGTTTCACCTCGAAATTTATTCTTGCCATTTTTCTTTTCTCTCTTATCGCTCCCCCCTCTTTAACAACCATTTTCTTTTTCCCTCTCCCCTCCCTTTTTTTAACTGGTTGCTCTTTCTTCTCATTTCCACTCTGATCCCTTCCTCCCTCGTCATTTTTCTATTCTTTCCCTCCCCATTCTCACATTTACCTGTCATTTCTGTGTTAATTTCCTTCCCCCCCCCCCTCTCTCTCTCTCTCTCTCTCTCTCTGGCCATATTCAATCTCTGTTCAATCTGCCCCTACATTTTTTCTACCACAACCATTTCTCTCTCTCTCTCTCTCTCTCTCTCTCTGTATAAAAAAAAAAAAAAAGCCAGAATAAAACAATAAGGGCATTTTTCTTGTCTAAGTCGAAGAAAGAAGGGTGTGGGTGATAACTAGGGTGAGGGGGGAGGGTCAGGAGGTGAGAGTGGGGTGAGAGGGGATGGTGAGGGGGTAAAGGGGATGGTGAGGGGGTAAAGGGGAGAGCGAGGGGGAGAAAAGATAGTTGAGGAGGCAAAGTGGAGATGAGAGGGGAGGGTGAAGGGGTACAGAGGAGGTACGGGTACAGTGGGGAGAGGGGAGGGTGGTGAGTGGAGGAGTAAGTAGAGGGTCAGAAGGATGGTTGGGGAGTAGGGGGGTGATCTGTGGGATAAGGAATTCAGAGCTGAGCGCCAGGGAAAAAATAACTAACCTTCCTTGTGGTAGAGAGTATACAGTTTTAATTTTCTTGTGTGTGTGTGTGTGTGTGTGTGTGTGTGTGTGTGTGTGTGTGTGTGTGTGTGTGTGTGTGTGTGTGTGTGTGTGTGTGTGTGTGTGTGTGTGTGTGTGTGATTTTTGCGTCCTCTTGATATCATAATCATGGGTGGTCTACCGTACTACAAAGTTTGATTTCAGACAATGGTCATTGGGTAGACAGTCCAATTCCTGAGGTCCGGCAATCACCCTACATAACAAGACAGCGATGAAACACCTTCCCATGCCATGACTTGGGTACTAATAATTACATGAAGGACGAGAACGTTTAAAGCCACGGCAAACTCGACTGTTTCCACACCCACTGAAGAAAAATAGGCAGAAACTTCAGTACGACCAGAAAAGACATCTCGCTGTATCAACACAAAAAAGAAAAAAAAATAGACGTTTCACAGTGACTTAAAAATAAAATCCGTTGGTATCACGAACGCCAAAAAAAAAAAAAAAAAAAAAAAAACATTTCAAAGAGACTGGAATATAAAGGTCAAATGTATGAACACTGTCGAAATGGGAAAAAAAAAATACTTCAAAAAAAATGACCTGGACGTTTCACGGCGACTGGAAAATAAGGGAGATGATATGTAAAAAAAAGAAAATCAAGCGGACAGATTTAACATTTTCATGACCTGAACCTTATGTGAGGATTGAGAAATAAATACAATAAGATATATAAAAACGCTCGCTCCCCATCAGCTGTATATTATACGCCAATATCTCTGCATTTCCGAAAAAAAAAAAAATGAAAAGTTACGAAAAAATTAAGAACAAAAAAGAAACTTGACAAGGTGACAAAATATTGTTATGTCAGAAGAAAAGAAGAACTATGAAGATAACGAAAAATTTAGAGAAAAATATGAATACAAACAAATTAAAGAAATAATACATAAATATTTTCTGGAAGCAAAAATCATACTACACTATTTGAACATCATCAAAGTAAAAGAAAAAAAAAGATGAAATAAAAGAAAAACGTGTGTGGATACAGATGAATGGAAAATACGAAGAGAAAAAAAAACTGCGTGATATTTTATGGAAACCAGAATTTATACTCCACCGTATTAACACATCAACGAAAATACAGAAAAAAAGAAAAGAAAATGCACGCCACAGCTGAGGAGAGAAAACGGAGCTGCTTAATAAGAAACAGACCTGCCTTATTAATCCCATTTTTCATATAAATCTAGTACTCTATTTAACGCCTGACGATTTTATTTAGCTGAAGGAGCAAAGAGGTCATGCAAAACTAATAAGGACCCTTTTTACCCTCCTCTGGACGGACAGCTCCATTATTCTACTGCAAGTAAAGCCAGACGAATTTATTACGCTAACGGTGAGTCATGGGGGCAATGGTGTTAACAAAAGATAGGGAACAGAGCTGCTATACGTAAAATTGGGGCTGTTACATAAATAGGGGGAAAAGTAAGAAATTAAATTACAAAAGCGCAATAGTTTATAGGTACAAAGTGGGAGGGGAATGGGTGGCTGAAGGGAACTGAGCTGGTATGTAAATGGGGGGTAATGAGGTGGACTTGTTACATAAGTGGAGTGGGGTAAGTGAACGGAGCTGCTATAAATGGGGAGCCAAAAGGAACGAGCTGCTATAAATGGGTAGCCTAAAGGAACGAGCTGCTATAAATGGGTAGCCTAAAGGAACGAGCTGCTATAAATGGGTAGCCTAAAGGAACGAGCTGCTATAAATGGGTAGCCTAAAGGAACGAGCTGCTATAAATGGGTAGCCTAAAGGAACGAGCTGCTATAAATGGGTAGCCTAAGGGAACGGATCTGCTATAAATGGGTAGCCTACGGGAACGCAACTTATATGAAGACTAACGGAGCTTCTGCATGATCAGGAAAGGGAACGGAGCTGCAATACAAAGGAACGGAACTGCAATACAAAGGAACGGAGCTGCAATACAAGGGAACGGAGCTGCAATACAAAGGAACGGAACTGCAATACAAAGAAACTGAGCTGCAATACAAAAGAAAGGAGCTGTAATACAATGGAAAGGAGCTGCAATACAAAGGAACGGAGCTGCTACAGAGGGGTGGCCTCAGGGAACGGAGCTACTACATAAAATTGCCGAGACATCACTTTACAAATGCATAACAGCTCGCATGTACACGAACGCTCACAAAAAATGAACAACGTACAACTGAACAAGCAGAGGGGGAGCCGGCAGCAAGGGAGAGAGAGGGGAGAGTTTTTTTTTTTTCTTTTTTTTTTCTCTCTCTCTCTACTAGTATAATGTCAGTGTTTGTCGACTTGATGTGCTTGATTTCTCTCTCTCTCTCTCTGCGGACTTTGATTTCTTCTGTCTCCGCATGATGTTTTACGGAGACGAGCTGATCACATTCACTCACCATCTTTAAAACCTTCACTATGATGAAGCCTTGTTTATTTCAGTTATTTACGAACTCATTTTTTCTTCTCATCGCTCCCAGACATATGGGTCTCATGGGACTAAAAACTCCATTCAATAAATAACGTATGCGACTTCGACTACTTATAGACGGTTTTACTGAACTATTGTCTAAATAAAAATCTCTTAAGCTCAAACGATTAAACTCATTTTCCGCCAGTATGTCCTGTTTATTATCATCATCATCACCATCATTATTATTATTATTATTATTATTATTATTATTATGTTATTCCTGCTGTTTTATTTATGTTTGAGACACTTCGAATTGGAAGGGTTAGTTAACCTCTTCTAAACTAGAGATTTTTACGAAGATGAATTAGAGTCTCGAAGTACCTAACAAGAGTAAACTACAAATATAAATCATTGGACTGAAGGGGGTAACTAATGATGTTTAGATCTGCAGTGTTCGTTTTTTTTTTTTTCAGATTAAGAATAAGTTAACGACACTATTAACACCGCGTCAGTGTCTCAGTGGCAACGCGTTCGTCTTTCGATCCTCATGTGCCCTTAGCCAGGGTTTGCACGTTCCAAATGGGCGCATTCTAAGCAGAACGACTTGTCCCCTGTCGCTTCATATCAAGGACACAAACAGAAACTAAAACAAACACACACACACACACACACACACACACACACACACACACACACACACACACACACACACTGCATTCGGTAGATAACATGAGGAAATAAGAGAAATAATCCAGTAAACATAAATTGATAAAAAAACAAAGACCTAATATAAAAGTATCCAGAAGCATGTAAGAATCTTTAAAAATTTTGATAAGTAATGGTGGGAGATACAATATATATGGATTTTAAAAAATTGCAAAAAAGTATAATAAATGAATAAGGATGAGAGAGAGAGAGAGAGAGAGAGAGAGAGAGAGAGAGAGAGAGAGAGAGAGAGAGAATAATTTTATCTTCCGATTTTTTCTCTCTGCTCTCTGTCCTCATTAAACTTGACTTTTATTGTGATCAAAAGTTTTTTCCTCCTCGTTTATTTCCGTCATCTCATTAAATTCTCTCTCTCTCTCTGTCTGTCTGTCTGTCTGTCTGTCTCTCTCTCTCTCTCTCTCTCTCTCTCTCTCTCCAACTCAACTTCCGCTGCGAACTATTTTCTTCTTCCTCGTCTTCTCTCTTCTCCTTCCCTCCCCTGCCACAGTAAATCATCTCCGCTAACCACACGACTTGCGACTTCCTCTCTCTCTCTCTCCCTCCCTCTCTCTCTCTCTCCGTTCTTTTTTCCTTCCTCCTTCCTAGCTCCAATCCCTTTCGTATCCGGCTTCACTTGATCCTTCCTTTCTCTCTCTCTTCCTCCCTCCCTCCCTCCTGAGACTTTCCTCCTCCCCCCGGCTCCCTCCCTCATTCAGTTATATCCTTCCCTCTTCCACTTTTTTTTTTTCTCTTTCCTGCCTTCCTCTCTCGTTTCCTTTCTCCTCCCTGCGGCCCTCCATCCTTCCTCCGGCTCCTTCCTTCTACTAACCTACTCTCCTCCATCCATCCCCCTCCCCCTCATCGTATCTCCCTGCCTCTCTCCCTCCCTTTCCATCTCTCCTCCCTCCTCCCCCCCTTCCCTGAAACTCTCACCCTTCCTCCCTCAGTTTCTCTCCTTTCCCCTCGATTCTCGATTCCTCTCTCTCTCTCTCTCTCTCTCTCTCTCTCCGCACCCCCCCCCCTCCGGCGAAGGTCAGCGTTGGCAGATCATAAGGATGAAAAAAGAGAAAGAAAATTAAATCCCGGTCACCCAAAAAATCGGAAATCACGTCGTATAATTGCTCTTGCTGGGGGGCCGGAGGGAGGGAGGGAGGAAAGAGGAGAGAAGAGGGAGGGAGAAGGGAGAGAAGAAGGGAGATAAGAGAGAGGGACGGGAGGGAGGGAGAGAGGGATGAGAAGAGGAAGGGAGGGAAGGAGAGAAGAGAAAAGAGGGAGGTGTGAGAGAGAGAAAGAGAAGGAAGGAGGAAGACGAAAGGACAGGACTGAAATTGAAGGAGGTAAGAGGGGAGTGGAGAGAGAAAAGGGAGAGAAAGGGGAAAGTATGGGAAGGGGAGAAGGGAAGGGTATGCAAAGGAAGGGGAGGAGGGAGAGGAAGTAAGGAAGGCGAGCTTGAGTTAAACAGAAGGAATGGAATAGACAGAAGGAGAAGAGTGGGTAAGGAAAGGGAGGAGAGAAAAGGACAGGGAGGAGACAACAGAGAAGGAGAAGGGTAAAGGAGGAGAATGGAAGCAGGGAGAGGAGGAGGAGGAGAGAAAGGAACAGGAAGGAAGATGGGGAAGGAACAGAGAGGGGGGCTGGAAAGGGACGGGAGAGAACGGAAGGGAAGGGATGTGGAGGAGGGGAAGAAGGAAAGGAATCGCAGGAAAGCGAGGTGAAAGGTAAAGAAAGATAAGACGGGATGTGGAAAAGAATGGAAGAAAACGGTAAGGGATGATCAGGAAGGAAAGAGAAGCCAAAATGAGAAGGAAAAGCAAGGAAGAGAAGGAGAAACTGTGTAGGGTAGGAAAGAGGATGGAGGGGAAGGAGGATGGAAAAAAAGTTGCAAGAAGGGAACGGAAGAGGACAGGAAACATAAGGCAGCATCGGAAAGAGTTAAAGACAAATGTCAATTAAAAAAAAAAAAAACTGCAGGATGAGTAAAGGAATAAACGAGATACAAACGTGGATAAAAATGGAAAGATACTGAAAAGAGAGGAAGAGATAAACACAGAGAACAAAAGCGCACTACCAGGAAATGACATGCAATGATTATACCCGACAGGAAAACATAACATGAAAAAGATAATCGCAGTAGAAAGTAAGACGGGGGGAACAATTACAGTGTCAGCATAAGCAAGACAGATGAAACAGTAATAAAACTTATCTGGTTATCAATCATATCTTCGTTGCCCCCTCAGGAACGTAGGGGCCCGGGGCTAGACTACTTAAAACTAAAGTCGATACTGGCCATTCTTTTTCCCTTAAGTGGCATTAGGTACGGAAACCCAATCAACCCTCGGATGAAAACCCTTCTGAGTCATACCCTGTGACAGCGCCTTGACCCAACAGAAATTTTGAGAAGAAAGAAGCAACAGTAAATAAATATATGGATAAATACAGCAGAAATATATCAGAGGAGACGAATAACTACAATCGACCTGTTTGCCCATACGAGGCAGTTTCTATCATTAACCATTTCAGTAAGTTGACGTCCTATAATTTTACTACTGTTATTAAGATGATACTCATGTCGTGAAGGGTCAGAAATTACCCCAATGAAACCCTGTACATTCATTAAGCCCTGCCTGCAGTACCGTGAAGCCTACTGTTATTTCTCTCATTACAATACGACGATGTTGCACTGCAGTACATTAGTTTTTTCGTGACTTTGAACAGAGGAAGGAAAACCAACTAAAGAAAAACATACATCACATTACAAGTGTCCTCCATTCACTCCAGACGAGTCCGGCTGAGTCTTGCTCCCTCAGAACCAACTTATTAAACTTCAAGACTTTTACGTACAGATAGAGACAGACTTTTACGTACTCAGGAGGCTAATGAAGGCTGTGTTTCATTATTCCCTGCTACAAAAGTCCCTCCAAAGCCGAGTAAAATCGTCCACTGACAGCAAGTACAGCCTATAAATCCCCTCTCGTAGAAAGTTAATTAACCCTCAAGATCGGGATGACTAGTATTCTGTTCTGGTTAAAGTCAGACGATTTTATTCAGCTGAGAGTGAGGCATTGAGTATGAGTGTCAATACCGTCACCATTAACCCTCTCATGGTAGGGACACTTCTTGTTTTCTATTCCAGCTAACGCCAGACGATTTTATTTTGCTGTGTGGGAGACAATGGAGCCTGAGTGTAAAGAAATGAGAGAGAGAGAGAGAGAGAGAGAGAGAGAGAGAGTCAGGAGAAAGCAAGAGAAACTAAAACAAAGATGTCATCGTACTAAAAAAGCTAACGCAATGCCGTCTAGTATTATCTTTATGACTCTGTCACAACCGAACAAGAACTGATCAAAATGGCCAAAAGACTGGAAAATTTGACAAAAATGGCCACAAGACAGTTTGACAAAAATGGCCACAAGACAAGAAAATCTGACAAAAATGGCCACAAGACAGTTTGACAAAAATGGTCACAAGACAAGAAAATTTGACAAAAATGGCCACAAGACAAGAAAATTTGACAAAAATGGTCACAAAACAAGAAAATTTGACAAAAATGGTCACAAAACAAGAAAATTTGACAAAAATGGCCACAAGACAGGAAAATTTGACAAAAATGGCCACAAGACAGAAAAATGTGACAAAAAAACAAAAACAACGCAAAACGCCATCATCCAATCCTGTCCAAACCATCACGTTCCTCAGTCACCTATGAGCTTAACAAAATGACCTGGTGTTTGCAAGCGCCCGCGCGCACACACACACACACACACACACACACACACACACACACACACACACACACACACACACACACACACACTGCCAGCCAGTATTCTGGTAAGCATCATATTACTGTGTCCATTATAATCTGAATAAAACAGTGGGAGTAAAAATAACCCAGGACGCCACCACACCAGTTAGTCCTCCTTTTATTATTATCAACTAACCATTAAATTATCCTCAACCATTAAAATATCCTTAACCATTAAATTATCCTCAACCATTAAAATATCCTCAACTAACCATTATACTATCCTCAACCAACCATTATCCTCAACCATCAAATTTCAAGGTCAGTTATGCACCCAGTAACAGTCTGGGGTCAGCAACAATACACCAAATAGACAGGGTACAGCTTTCAATCCTGAACTAGGCATCCAGTCCTACACCAAGCATCATATTCCTACACCAAGCATCACATTAAGGGGTCAGTAATAAACGAGCTAGTCTATTCTGCCATTTTCATGCTAAGCAGATTGCCATAAACCTATTACTATGAATTCCGGAACACGGTGATGGCAGGGGGGAGAGGGGAGTAGGGAGGGGAGTAGGGAGAGAGGGGTAGAGAGGAGGGTGGAAGGGGGTGGGGAGGGGAGTGGGGAGAGAGGGGTGGCAGGGGGTGGAGGTGGGGAGGGGGTGAAATGTGTTGGGTCTATCAGGCAGTAGCAATTTTGTTTTCGTCATAGTCGGTACTACTGCTGTTATGATTACTACACAGCAACAATATTATTCTCAACACTAACATTTATTATTATTATTATTATTATTATTATTATTATCATTATTATTATTATCGTTAAGACCGTCATCTTCATTACTATATACCATTATCAATCTCACCATCATCATCATCATCATTTGTTCCAGGAGAAAGAAATTGCCTTCACTACTTCCTGCTGCCACGACATTATTTTCTTCTTATTACGAGACTTTTCATGACAGAGAGGGTAAATACTTCCTCAATTAACTCCTTCACAACAAGAAGTCTCCAAAGGGTTTAATAAAATCGTCTGGATGTTGCAGGAATAAAAACGTCATCGAGCTAAAAGGGTTAATCCTCTCGCTATTACGGGCTCACCTGGGATTTCTATTTTCATATTTAAGCGATTTATTTCAGCTGATCATGGTATTGCAGTCACAGGGTTAAGCACTCCTTCAATTAACCCCCTTCCTCCTTCCTCACCACAGACGCGCTACGGTTCTCTACTCGCACTACTCCCAAAAACTACCAAGAAAAATCACACCAGCAAACAAATAACAGTAAACAAACGACAGTAAATAAACACAACAGCACAACAGAATATATACCAAACAACTCATATCTCTGCACTTATCGCACTTCGGTATTTCATCCTTGCTACTGCCAGTCAATTTTAGTCAGTTCAAGAAAAAAAAATCGTAATTGATCCCAAAGGTCATAATGCTATCATGCAAGTTATGAATGATATATCCCTAGCATGTATTGAATACTGACGGTGGGTATCAGCGCCAAGGTGGTGACAGATGAAGGTGTGTGGACGTTAGAAGACAGATGAGTCTCGGAAAGAACCGTCATGCCTATGCCAAGAGTCGGACAGGAAAAACTACAACAGCTAAAGTTTACTTGAATGGAAATTAAAGAGAAGAGACAGACTTCTAAAACAATGGGTAGACAAGGATGTGATGTATCTAAAATGGAGATAGATATATAAAAGGGGAAATGAAAGTGGCAATACAAGAGATGATGGGTATGAAGAGAAATAAAAGTGAAATAAAAAGAAAAGTATAGGTGAAATAACAGGAGAAATAAGAAATCCATCATCCATCATCCAATCCTATGATACCCCATGAGGAGCAAAGCCCGGGGCTAGGCAAGTTGGTCCTGACATTTAAGATGAGAGTGACCAGCCTCACTCATCCTCGAGGGGCATTACGTGAGCAATAAACCCCAACCACCCCTTGGATATAAACCTACACAGGCTCAATCTGATTAAAGCACCTTATTTACCCACTAAACCAGCAGGCGCCATAATCTGGTTATATGGTTACCACCCAGCGTAGTATATTGTTTCCTGGTGTACAGGAAACCGTTTGGCTTGTCACTCAGTGTAGAGTCATCCATAGGGAGAAGGAAGGGGAAAGAATAAAAGAAATTAAGATAGAAGAGGGAGTGTAAAGTCATCCGTAGGCAGAAGGAAGCCGAAAGAATGAAGGAAAAAACGACATAAGAGGAAGGAAGGAAGAGAGGGAAGGGCACACACCCAAAGCAGCACTACATCGAATGAGTGGATGATAAGCGTCCCCACCTACCACCACAGAAATAAGAAATACATGCAGAATTCAGAAATATACAAAACGAAATAAAAGAAAAAGGAATATAAGGTTAAAAATAGGGAAAAGGAAACATGAAGAAAAAGGGAAACAAATGATATAACACGAAACAGGGGAAAAGAAGAATAAAACGAAACAAAAAGAGAAATACAAGGAGAAATAAATGAGGAAATAAAAGGTCTAAAAATGAAAATCAGAAAAGAAAGGAGAAAATAAGAAAAGAGCATTGAAGAGACTTAGAGCGGTATTGATGTCAGTGGGAGGAGGAGGAGGAGGAATGGCAAGGGAGTAAAGGAGGAAGGAAGAAGGATGAGAGAAGAGAGGATGTGACGGCGAGAGGCAGTATGAGGAGGGAGTTCGGAGAGGTAGGACGACAGGCATGAGCAAGTGTAACAGAAGACTAAGAAACGAATAAGACACAGGCGAAGAAGGGAGAGAAGTATATCCATATAAAAGGAGGTGCAGGGGAATAGCTGAAAACATAGGAAAATAAGCAAAATTTGTGATAGGAATGAATGAGGAAAGGAAAGAATGGTGAACTGAAAGGAAATGCATGAATGTAGTGGGAAATATTGAGGAAAATATTATAAAGAAAAGAGGGAGGTTACTGCAAATACTGAGAGGAGGAAAGAGGCAGGATAGAAAGAAGGAGACTGTGGAAGAGGGAAGGTCTAAATGAAGAGGGAGATGTGTGGGAAAACTTATAAAAGGGAACTAAAACAGAGAAAAATGAAGGGGAAAGGTATGCAAGAGGAAGGAGGAGCGGGATGTGACTGGGGAAGAGGAATTTCTTGAGGGAGGAGAAGAATGCAAGACGAGGGCAAGTAATGACGGAACTGAAACGATGAAAATAATCAAATGAGGAAAGGAATGCAAGAGGATGAAGCGGAAGGAATGAGATTGGAGAAGAGGAATGCCTGAGTGAAGGTGACAGATGCAATATGAGGTGGGAAGGAGGAAAGAGAAAGGGGGGAGGAAGAGGAAGAAGGGAAGGAAAAGGAAGAGGGAAGGGAAGAGAGCAGAACGGATGAGGGTGAGAGAAGGTGGGAAGGGGTGAAAGAAGGGAAGGTAGAGGGATGGAAATATAAGGGGATGGAAATATAAGGGGATGGAGGAGAGGGAGATGAGAATGAGGGAAAGAGTGAGGGTAGGAGGGATGAATGTGAAGGAAAAAGAGGAGGGAGAAGGATGGAATGAAGGTGAGAGGAGAAGGGGGGAACGGATCAAGGGGAGGGGTGAAGGAAGAAGGAGGGGGAAGTGAAGGTAGGAGAAGGGGGGAGTGAAGGAAGGAGAAGGGGGGAGTGAAGGAAGGAGAAGGGGGGAGTGAAGGAAGGAGGAGGGGAGGGGTGAAGGCAGGAGGAGGGGAAAGGGGGAAGAACCATGAAAAGAACAGCGCAATCACCCCTATATACTCCTGCACTACGGATCATTTTCCCGTTCTATCTCCACCCCCCTCCCCCTCCTTCTGTCAATGCATGTCCATCAGTTACTTGCGCACTATTTTTGTCTTCTCTTTTGAAGCTTCGTCCTCTGTCTCTCATCCGGACGAAGAGTGAAAGAGGAGATACAAGCTCTCTGTCTCTTTATCCTCTTTTCTTCAAGTCCTTCTCTCGGTCTTTGTCTACTGTACATATCTGTCTCTGTCTGTCTGTCTGTGTCTGTCTATCTGTCTGTCTGTGTCTTTCTCTCTCTCTCTCTCTCTCTCTAATGACGTCTTTCAGTGCAGCAAGCTTGGGAGGAAATCATCATAAAGGGCACAGGGAACGCATGAGTCAACTTTTATAACATCCACCAGCTTTTCCACTTCCGCAAGACTCTTACCAACTCCGCCAAAGACACAGGAGAATTTTTCATGGACCACTTGAACCCCCACTTGCACGATAAAGAAGTGAACGTGGCAGCTTAGTGTTCATTGTAACGTAGTATAAAGTAAGAGGAAATAAAAAACAAAAATACTCGACTATTTCCTGAAGATATAATACGAAGAAATAAAAAATAAACTAGACTATTTCTTGAAGATAAAATACGAAGAAATAAGGGAAAGATACTCGACTTTTTCTTGAGGATAAAATACGAATAAAAAAAAAAACACGACTATTCTTGAGGACCGCCAATAGTCAAGAAATGTCGACGCGTGGCTTAAATAGTCACCGTATTTCTTCCCTAAGCTGTGTGTGCCTTGATGATGGGTACAAATCCAGCCGTGGAGGGCACTTAAATCGGGTGCTGGTGGTGTCAGAAATGGTAGGAAGGATTCTCAGAGTGCGCGGCCATACACAACAGAATTATAGATACATACACTGCTACCCACCTTATCCCTGGAAAGTACGAGTATAGTAATATTCTCAGTGACGCCCTATCTTAAAGTACATATGATCATGCTATGTTTTAATTACCTACTGTACATGAAGCACAAACCACAACAACAAACAAATCAACCCAGCACTTCAAATTATGTATTCTCGTTGGAACAGATTTCGTAACACTCATTTTACTGTGATTCATTTTGTATATTACACCTTCAAATCCTCATGTACATTACTGATGCAATTTATGGTAAAAAAAAAATAAACGCGCTTTAATTAGAGAGAAGCTTATCAAAACGCGCTTTAATAAGAGAGAAGATCATCAATTCCTTCAACCAGGTGGTCTTTAATAGTTTATCTTGTTACCTCCAGAAGGATTTACTCAATAAAGTTCTCCCATACTGAAGGGGGTACTGAAGGCTGTACCGAACCACTTTAAGTCAACGTCTCTCCCACTGAAAATATGTCTGTAGGTAGTAAGAGCAAAATTTCTGACGGGGTTAAGGTATAATATGCAAAATAAATCGCTAAGCAGAAAGTGTTACGTATATGAAAACAAGAACTGGCCTGAAAGACACACCGGTATGGCTACAGTTAGTTATGTATACATGCACTTTGACACACACACACACACACACACACACACACACACACACACACACCGTGGAAATGGAAGCTAAAAAGTGTGAAATAAGACCAATCAGGGCAACACGAAAACCCACACGCGTCACACACCCAACACAAAAAAAAAGCGAAAAGAATTTAAAAAATCTTAAACGAAAAGAATAAAAAAAATCATAGAAACTGTCGCGGAAAATCTGAAGCATTAGTAAGCCCCTTCAGACACAAAAATCATAAGCTGAATAAAATCGTTTCGTGGCTCTCTCTCTCTCTCTCTAAATTTATCCTTACTTCACTCGCTGGCTCCCTCGCTTGCTCACTTACTCACTGATTGACTCATCTTCATTCATAATTCCAATATTTCAATCATCCGTCCCTAGGGAATGCTCTCTCTCTCTCTCTCTCTCTCCATGGCTTTGCTTCGTCCCTACCTTTTTCTCACTTTCACTTTATTAACTCACTAACTCACTTATCCCTGTGTTCCAGCCTCTCATTCGCAATTCTTTCCCTTCAGTCGCGGTGAATCTCTCTCGTTTCCTTTTCGCTCACTGCATTCCAATTTTTCAATCTCTTTCCATATCTTTCTTCTCTTCCTTTCCTTCATCCAACTCTCTTTCTATGCATACCGTATATATAATTCTCTCTCTTCTCTCATCCCCTCCCTTCCTGATATTCTCTCCACTCTCTTCCTCTTCTATCCTCAATCCACTCTTTCGCCTCCCTTTCCCTCCCTTCTCATCATTTTCTCATTTTCCCCCATCCTCATTCCCATCATTCTTGTTCCCTCTCTTCCTCAAGTTATCCTCAGTTTAATCTTTCCCTTATCGTTTTCCCTCTTCTCATTATTTTTTCTTCTCTTTCCTGCTCTTCCACACATTTTTCTTTATTGTCTTCTACCTTCTTTCTTTACACTTTTCTCTACCCTCTCACCTTGTTTTTCTCTTCTCTGCTCTCCTCTCCTACCTTCGTCTCATCACTTATATCTCTTCTGTTTTTCCTATTGTTTTCTCCCCCTTTCTCTTTTCGTTCTTACTGTATAATCCCTTTCTACTCTTCTCCTCACTTTCTTTTTTTCATCCATTCTTTCTTCCCTCTCGTCTCCCCTTATCATTCTTTCATCTTTTTTTTTCTCCCTCTCCTTTCCTTCCAATATCCGTGTTCCCTTCTCCTTCCTTTTCAACTCTCTCCCCTTCCCCACATCATTCTCTCCGCTCTTCTCCCTCCCTCCCTCACCCATCACACTCTCCAACATTCATCACCCACCTGCCACTCCTCTCTTCTTCCCCCCTCTTCCCTTCCCCCACCACCGCCAATCCTCCCCTCCCCTCCTCCCCCTCCTAAGTTATGCATACACCCTTCACACATATCTCTCGCCCCGTTCCCTTCCCTCCCACCCCCACTCCTTCCACCTCCCCCCATCACCCCCCACCTCTGCCCCCCCCAACCACCTCCATCACGTTTGGGTCCCTCACACATTTAGGTCTATCCTGTGTACATACATTATACATTCGGTCTCATATTTTACCCCTCCTCATTTTTGTTGGTCTCGTATGCCATATTTTTCACATTCTGGTCTTTTTCCTATTTGGAGAGATCATCTTTAATTTTTTCGGTCTTTCGTGTATTTTTCTTATTTCGGCATTTCTTTATTTTGGGTTTTTCTATATTTACGGTCTTTCTTACATTTTCATTTTTTAACAATACAGTCGTTACCTACATGTATCATATATATATATATATATATATATATATATATATATATATATATATATATATATATATATATATATATATATATATATATATATATATAGTTCAGCCTTCACTACGCTGTATTCGTGTTTCATTTCTTTCAGTCACTGTCTATAATTACATATCTTAATTCAAAAGAGGTGGTCACAAATAAAGCGCCTCCATGTGACCCAATCATCCGTCATCAACCTGCCCTCTCCCCAACTCGCACCCTTTCTATCCTTTAATTCTACACCAAGTTTCCCATATATACAGTACTCGCTTTTATTTTCAGACGTTTTCATAATAATTTCTTGTATATAATGCTGACCCTTATTCTCTGGGCGATCGTGCACTTTTCCCCATTTTTTTTTTTTTGTTTAGTTTCTTGTATTTTTTTCATTTAACTCAGTACAGAATTTTTTAACTCATTTATTTATTTAGTATTTCCCAATTTCCAATTTAATCCTTTATATCCACTATATGTAAATTTCTCTTCAATTTTGTCCCAATACTTCCCGATTCTCTCTCTCTCTCTCTCTCTCTCTCTCTCTCTCTCTCTCTCTCTCTCTCTCTCTCTACCTTTTATACCGGGTGTCCACAAAGATCTTCTTGTTACTCAGTCCTCACCATTACCTGAAAAGAACAAAAAAAAAGATGCTATTAGTTAACTTTTCAAAAAATCGAGTTACTTTATGTTTTAAAAAAATAAAATCTAAATTCATTCAGGTGCATAAAATAAATATATGTTTGTAAACGTAGGAAGAGTGTACATTTATCTCTACATGTGTTGTTTTGCTTCGTTTTTAACTCAGAATTTCTCTCTCTCTCTCTCTCTCTCTCTCTCTCTCTCTCTCTCACTCTCTCTCATTTAATTTCACTTTCCACCCCCCCTCTTTTTCAATACCCTTCCAATATCTGCCCCTCTCCCTACATACCCCTCCTTTAAATTCACTCTATTATACTCCTTTCCTTCATAACCTTCCCCTCCCCCTCCCTCCCTCTCTCTCTCTCAGACATCATCCTTTCAAATACTCGGCAATCCCTCTCTCCCTCCTTCCCTTCCCCTCCCCCCTCCGTCCGTCCGTCCGTCTGTCTGTCTGTCTGTCTGTCTGTCTTTCTCTCTCTCTCTCTCTCTCATTAGAATATTTGCATCTGTATCTACTGTATCTATCGCTGCCAATATCTTATCATCTACCTTCCTACCACTCTATCTATCTACCTATCTCTCTATGTACCAGTCGATGGATTAATAACCAGAATAATCACCCTTCTCTCTCTCTCTCTCTCTTCCCACAATCATTCGTTTCCCTTCCAAATTCACTCCAATAGTCTCTCCTTCATAACTCCGATCCTCGTCCTGCCTCAGTACACACACACACACACACACACACACACACACACACACACACACACACACACACGATAACCAACTCAACATTATTGGACCCCACATGAGTTAGAGAGGAACAACTTCACGTAGTGGCACTGACATAAACTCGTCGGCTCCGCTACCCCGTTATACAAAAATCCCTCAACTCCCTACCTATCCCCTGAAGGAAAGAAGGTAAACCGGAGGAGGGCGATTTAAGCATGCAGTCCACCGGGTTAATATTTAGATGAGCTACATCAGATTATTTTATTTATTTATATTTTTTTTTAGATTAGGAATGACAGGTAAAATTTTAGATGTACTCTTTAGCTGTGTTCTCTTTTAAACATCATGGACTAGAAATAAAATACATCACAACATTTCCTTTGCAAGCTTCTTATTAGTCATCGTATATGTCTATCTTTTTCCTAATAGTACCTTACAATTCTGCCCACCCTTCTTCCTTCTGTTTCCTCCCCCCTAATACTCTCTTCATTTCAGATCCCCTCAGCCCCTCCTTCCCCCACCCCAACAGACACAATCCCTTTCAAGTCACCCCTCCCCACACACACTCCCCCCCTCCAAGTCCTTCCTCGAATCTAATAAACCCATTGTCATCTCACGAGGGTTTAATAAATCCATTCGTCAGGGCTCCATTGAAAACTCATTCCTGATTCATAATTGCCTGTCCGTCCTGGCTCGCGGGGAGGGAGGGACCACTGACGGCAGGAATTCTGAGCTTTTCGCTGAGTGGGGGGACGGGGAGGGCAATGGGGGGGAGAAGGGAGTGGGGATGAGAGGGGGAGAGGGAGGAGAGACCTGGGGGAACGAAAGTGAGGGAGGTAGACCATGGAAGTGTGAGTTGGGAGAGAATCCTATGGGTGAAAGTGGAGTGGAGAAGAGACCTGGGGTAGTGGGGAAGAGACCTGGGGGGTTTGAGTGGGGAAGAGACCTGGGGGGTTAGAGTAGGGAAGAGACCTTGGAGGAGTGAGTGTGCAGGGAGAGAGATTTGGGAGAGTGAGAGTGGGTGGAGAGAACTGGGGAGTGAGTGGGAGGGGAGACACCTGAGGAGTGAGACTGGGAGGTAGTGGGAGCATATAAAGGGGTGGGTGTGTGGGAGAGAGGGGTGGAAATGTGGGAGTGGAGTTGGGTAGGGAGCAAGGTAGGGGTAAATAAGAGTATACGTCAGTGAAGCAAAGGTATGGATAAGATGGTCTGGGAGGGATGGGAAAGGGGAGAGTGGGAGTGGGATAAGGATGGGAGAGAGAGCCTGGGGGAGCGGGAGGGGGAGATGGACAGAGGTAAGGGTCAGGGAGGTAGGGATATTATAGTAGCCGCAGCGAGAAATGAACGCTGTGGTGGGGCAGCCGGGATGACCGGGGATTCCCCCACTGTAGCCATATCTACATGTCACCGACCATCGGCCACCGCTGCAGCCCCGCTCCATGATCCTTACCCTGTGTCTCTGGCTTTCTCTTTCTCTCTCAGTTTCTATATAAACTGGTGTATTTCCGAAACTAATTATGAAATTATTATGACTTTTGTTCCACACCACCACTGAGGTAAAAATCAAGGAGAGTTTTCTGTATAAAGGTTTCCCCCCCCTCCTAAGTGTGGCATATGAGCGGGGGAGTGCGGCCTTGCCGATACCTCCGCCTGACCTATAATTATACACTCGCCAGAACTGACCTGCCCTCAGACAAGGGGGGGGGAAACCTTTATACAGAAAACTCTCCTTGATTTTTACCTCAGTGGTGGTGTGGAACAAAAGTCATAATAATTTCATAATTAGTTTCGGAAATACACCAGTTTATATAGAAACCGAGAGAGAAAGAGAAAGCCAGAGACACGGTGAGGATCATGGAGCGGGGCTGCAGCGGTGGCCGATGGTCGGTGACATCCTACCTCTATGGTCGGTGACACGTGGATATGGCTACAGTGGGGGAATCCCCGGATGACCGGCTGCCCCACCACAGCGTTCATTTCTCGCTGCGGCTACTATAGTGTGAATGTGATAGGAGTGCGGCTGAGTTGGGGGGACCAGGAATGGATCTGAGGGAGGATGTGTAAGGCAGGGGAATGGGGGGATGGGGGAGTAGAGGTATGAGGCAATGCGAGTATTGGAGAGTGATAGTTGGCCTGGTGGAGTCGGAGTGAGGTAAAGGTGTATTACAGAAGGGCCAGAGGTAAGTGGGAGTGAGACTGGGAAGTATGAGTCGGATAGGCGTGTCGGTGAGGAAGATAGAGGTCCGAGTGAAGGTAGTAAAAGAACGTGTGTGTGTGTGTGTGTGTGTGTGTGTGTGTGTGTGTGTGTGTGTGTGTGTGTGTGTGTGCGTGTGCGCGCGCCTGAAAGTGAGTGAGCTAGTGGAGAGGACTCAATGAGTGGGCGAGAATCGACAAGAAGTGGCCCTCGGATCTGGCGACGAGGTTGTGAGAGGGATGTATGAGTGGAGGGAGCTAATAAGAGAGAGAGAGAGACAGACTGTTGAGAGGGAGTTACGATGAGGAGTGGGAGGGTAAAGTTCGTGAGTGGGAGGGAGTCAATAGGAGAGAGGGAGTTATGAGGAGGGGGTGTGTGTGAACAATGCGTGAGAGGGAGGGAGTTAATGAGACGTGGTAATGAGGAGGGAGTGGGAGAGAGGGAGTTATGAGGAGGAAGTGGAGGTGGACAGTGCGTGAGTGGGAGGGAGTTAATGGGAGAGAGGGAGTTATGAGGAGGGAGTGTGTGTGAACAATGCGTGAGAGGGAGGGAGTTAATGAGAGGGGGGGTAATGAGGAAGGACTGGGAGAGAAAAGTCCGTAAGCGAGATAAAGCATAAGTGGGAAGGATCCAATGGGAGAAGGGGAGTTACGATGGGGGGGGGGAGGAGTGAGCTCAAAAAAGGCAGAGGGAGCAGACTGAATGAGTGGGGGTAAGGTACCTGAATGGAAGAGGGAGAGAAGAGCGAGACATTGGAAGATAAAGACAAGAGTGTAGGGGAGCTAAACTTTTTTTTTTTTTTTCTACCATAAATCTGTGTTACTTATTCAATTTATAAAGGATCTCCCGTGGTGAAGAGGCTCCTGCTGACTTTCTAAAACATTCAATATCAGGCGTTTCCCCCAAGTCTGAAGAAAATCGCCTCATACTGGAAAAAGAAAAAAAAAAAGAGGAAAAAAAGAAAGCCTTGGAAGTGAAAGGAATGGGATTTTAGGTACAGTGACGTCTAATTCTTTCTTGCTATTTCCAAACAATTTTATTCAACTAAGGAAAGACGCTTAGCAAAGAAAGGATTACTGAATATTGCATCTTGTCTCCAGTTCGAAAAGTATCCTCAAATTTAACCAAACTCATCCGCAGTTAGCATGAACATGGGAAGTTCTGGTAGCCTCTTTTTTTTTTTTTTTTTTTTTTTTTTTTTTTTGAGATCTGCGCCGGGGTTAATGGAGAGATTTAACTTCCTCACTACTACGGTCTTCTTCTTTCTTTTTTCTTTATTCTTGCTCCCTCCAGGCTATTTTTATTTATGGAGAAATTTTTCGAACAAGGCAAGGTTAAATCCGGCCCTCAACAACCCTTCAACAGAGATCCCTCCCAATATAATCGTCCCGTGGTAACAAGAACGAACTGCAAAAAACAGGTCATAGCAGTGAACGGGTTAATGAAAGGACGACGGTAATCAGAGGGCGAGGGTAATGAGGGAGTGGCAGTGAGTGTAATGAGTGGAAGTGACGGTGAAAATTACAGCACTGCGACTACCCGGTGGCACTGACCGAGGACCGTGGATGGGTTGGCTTGGCAGGCTCCCTACTACCTTCTTACTGATTATGTGAGCTTAGTACGCCTTGTCCCGTATTCTTGTCTGTTAAAGAACTTTCTAACACCTATTCCTTTGCGATTTACTTTTGAACAGGGATGGTTAATACCGATTTGTGTATTATTTATGCCCAGTATAGTGATATCTGAAGGATTTAAATGACACAGAAGAGACGGTATGGAGTAATAAGCAAAATAAATCGCTTAGGATGAAGTGTTAGGGAGCTTCCTTAACTGACGAAAATACAGGTCCTTAATTATCACCTGTAAGTTATTCATATCTTATCAATATCTTAGCTACAATGGCATGTGTTATTTTAATCATGCAATCTCCAGCCAATTTAACACAACTATGGGACGATACTTCAAAATGGAGGGTCTGATACAGCCTTCCTTAACCCCCTACACTACTAAGGTGCCTTCCTCAGCTGAATAAACTAATCTGGAAACAAGAGGAACGATATGAAAAGACGTATATGGGCTGAAGGGAAGAAGTCTAAAGCCATTTTATTTCCTCAACCTTCCTAAACCTTTACCTTGAGGGTTTTCTCCTCATCTGATAAAATTGTCAGGTGTTAAAGTATGTCCTCGTGCTGAAGTGGGTAATCCTTTGTCAGTCAGGGGGCCTACTTTAAGATGCATAAAATCGTCTTGTGGTAGTCAGGGCAAAATTCGTCCACTACACGTAATCCTAATGGTATAATCCACTTAACTGCGAGGGCACAAGAGAGGGAGAGGTGTGAGACACTGGGGGTAAAGAATGCGGTACGAAAGGATGGGGGAAGGGGATAAGGGGGAGGAAAATGAGAGAGGAAGCGAAAGGTCCGGGGAATGAGAAGGAGGAAAGGGTAAGAGGAAGGGGAAATAAGATGAATGGACGGAAAGAGCGTAATTGAAAGGAAGGAGGGAGGAGGAGGGAGGGGGATGGAGAGGTTCGAGGGAAAGAGAGAGGCTGGGGGAAGAGAGAGAGGCCGGGGGGGAAGGGAGAGAGAGGCTGGGGGAAGAGAGAGAGGCTGGGGGAAGAGAGAGAGGCTGGGGGAAGAGAGAAAGGCTGGGGGGGAAGGGAGAGAGAGGCTGGGGGGAAGAGAGAGAGGCTGGGGGGAAGGGAGAGAGGCTGGGGGGAAGAGAGAGAGGCTGGGGGGAAGAGAGAGAGAGGCTGGGGGGAAGAGAGAGAGAGGCTGGGGGGAAGAGAGAGAGAGGCTGGGGGGAAGAGAGAGAGAGAGGCTGGGGGGAAGAGAGAGAGAGAGGCTGGGGGGAAGAGAGAGAGAGGCTGGGGGGAAGAGAGAGAGAGGCTGGGGGGAAGAGAGAGAGAGGCTGGGGGAAGAGAGAGAGAGGCTGGGGGGAAGAGAGAGAGAGGCTGGGGGGAAGAGAGAGAGAGGCTGGGGGGAAGAGAGAGAGAGGCTGGGGGGAAGAGAGAGACTGAGTGGAAGAGACAGAGGCTAGGGAAGGAGAGACAGAGGCTTGGGGGAGAAGAGAAAGAGGCTGGGAGGAGGAGTGAAAGCGGCTGGGAGAGAGAGAGAGAGAGAGAGAGAGAGAGAGGGGGGGGGGGATCAGGAGCTGGATAGGTTGGATAGGTTCGACTCCCCAAGAATCCTGGCTGACATCACTGACACTAATGTCTGGCAACAATAAAACGTAAAGGGCCCGTCGACTAGCCTCAGCCCCGACAGCCAATTAGCGGGTGAGGGGATGGTGACGTAACGGGGAAGCCAGCCAATCACAGGACGGAGAGGTGGAGGGGGTGTGGGGAGAGTGGGAGGAGAGAGAGGAGAGTGGGGGAAGAGTGGGAGGAAGGGGAGGGGAGAGTGGGAGGAAGAGGAGGGGAATGTGGGGGAGGAGTGGGAGGAAGGAGAGGGGAGAGTGGGTGGAGAGGGAAGAGAAGAGGTGGAAGGAGGAGCAGGGGTGAGGGGAAGGGGAGAGGTTGGAGGAGGAGAGGGAGTGGGAGGAGAGGGAAGAATGAAGGGAGAGGTGGGAGGAGGTGAAAACAAAGGACTGAGTGGGGGGAGGAGAAATGAGAGGAGAGTAAGGGAGATGGAGATGAGAGGTCAGGAATGGAGGAAGGAGGAAATGAAGGAGAGAGGAGGGGAGGGGAGGGGGGGGAGAAGGACCGGAAGTATGAAAGAGGGAGAGGAGTAGAGAACATTGAAAAAAAAAAAAATACATAATGGGAAGTGGAGGAGAAGAACAGATGTTATTAAGAAGGAAAAAATGATAAGAGGGCGGAATCTGGAGGTAAGATGGGAGTAGAAAGAAACTGAGGAAAAAAGAAGATGGAAGGCAGAGGAAGCAAGGACAAAAAAAAAAGTGAGTAGAAAGAGGATAAGAGGAGAAGCAGGAGGAGGAGCAAGAGAAAGAGGAAGAAAGGAGGAGGAGGAAAAAAGGAAGAAGAGGGATGATCACTTGTCACCAGGAAGAGGACGGGGATTGGCAGGAGAAAGTCGAGAGGAGCCAATGGAAGGAGGTGGGAGGAGATAAGTCTGAAGGAGGCAAAGGCTGGTTGGGGAGGAGAGGAGGAAGAGGAGCAGGAGGAAGAGGAAGAGAAATGCAGAAACAGAGAAAGAGAACGGATGGAATAGGAAGGGGAGAGATGCAGGAAGGAAAGATGTCAGGAGGAGGGAATAGAAGGAGCTGCGGGAAGAGTTATAGGGAGACGAAACGAAAGGGTGGGGTGACAAGAGAAATCAAAACGAGAAAGATTAATAGGAGACAAGTAGAAACGGGGATTAATAAGACGGGAAGAAGAAACAAAAAAGTGAAGTAGACGTAAGGGACAGAAATGGGATGCGAGGAAATGAAGACTCGAGATGAGAGAACAGAGGGTTAAAAAAATGTCATGGAGAAAATTAGAGAACAAGGAAAGCAGGAGAGAAGAGAACCAGCCAAGAGGAAATGATAGAAGACTTAACCAATTCATTCAGCTTAAGTGTCGTCTCTCGTCGCTTATGGGTAACTAAATAAATAAATAAATAAATAAAAAGATTATGGTAATCCACTACAGAATTCTTGACTTTCCTTCATCTTATCGCTACATAATTTTCTTCTGCCTAGCCGAGGTTTCCCGTCTTCTAATGATTTAATGTTTAGAAACGCGAAAGCAAAAGGTAGAAAGTAAGAGACGAAGGATGAAATAAGGAGACAAGAGAGAGAGAGAGAGAGAGAGGGAGACTACAGACTGAAGGACACGACATGGAGGAGACAGAGGAGCTGGCGTCGAGAGTGGCATGGAGACAGAGGATGTGAGGAGTACCGGTAGCCTGGAGACACGAAGAGGAGGAGGAGGAGGAATGAGAGGGAGTCAGTCAGGAGCGACGTCGATAAAGTTATTAATTCTGAAAAGTCTGGAGGAGGCGGTGACAGTTGCCTTTTTTGCGTCGATCCTTGGAGAAAACAAGCCAATTATCTGATGGGGACAAACGCCAATCAGACCTTGACACGCCACTGGGAACGAGCCAATCAGAACCCATTACTGCTATCATGAGAGAAGGTGAGGTAGGACAGCTTGATGATGTGGTGAGAATATATGGATATAATAAATAATACGGGGTAATAATAAATACAAGTAGCAGCAGTAGTAGTAGAAGTAATAGTAGTACTAGTATGAGTAGTAATAATAATAATAATAATAATAATAATAATAATAATAATAATAATAATACAACCATTACCATCATGACTCAGAGGTGATTTATGAAACTGATTTCGGTGGATCTGCCATTTAGAGCGAAAGGAGGGTGAAAGACTGACTATGGTGTCTGTTTTAACCTTATCCATGATCCTAAACCCTTTCAGCTCGGTTGGTGGCCAGGTGTACTGAGACTGAAGGGTCTGATTCGACTATAATGACTGACGTCAACCTGGTCCAAATGTCCGCTCTTTTGCAGCTTATTTCACGTAGTCCAGTGGCAGGAAAAGACAATACTAAGACTCTGCATCCTTTCCATAGCACCTCCTCGTGACTAGCACCATATTTTAGTGCTTACCTCTCCTTACAGTTCAGCACTCAAGGAGGAGGGATGACAATTTCAGAGAACGTTAAAGTGGAAAAAGTACTGTAACCTAGCGGCCTCGTTCCTACCTTAGACTACAGGAGCAAGGCTTGGAAGAGGAGAGGGCGAATGAGGTGAAGAACTCATTAGGATACTGCCATCAGGAGACAAGGTATTGGAGAGGTTGTTGCTTTGGAAGGAATAAAACAAACAATGAAATTGTTGAATACGGCTTGGATTAATACCTATCGACTATACAAGAGTCATTAAGGTCCCCATTTAATAGAGAGGTCATTCCTGAGCAGGAGAGGAGCGAATGAATGTACTATGAATATACTATCGCAGCGTCCCTCCCTGGCTAGCAGGGTGTCCAGCAACACAGAGAAAAACATAAATATACGAGAAGGTAGACGCTATCGACAGCTTCAGTGATGAATGAACGTATTTACTTGTATGACCTTATTTTTTGTACTGAGGAATCTCTCTCTCTCTCTCTCTCTCTCTCTCTCTCTCTCTCTCATAAAAACGACGACGACAATGATGATGAAAATCACGTATGACGATGTTGACGACGACGACGACGACGACAATGATGATGAAAATCACGTATGACGATGTTGACGACGACGACGACGACGACGACGACGAGGATACCATGCACGATAACGATAATGACGAGAATAAAACACCAACTCATCATTCCCTACAGCGCAAGAAGGGGAAGGGCACATCACATCACGTCATCACACCATACACAACGATGATACGGCAAAATGAAGACGATAAAATAAAAAGCACAACAACAGCGAGATACAATAAAATACCCGTACACACTGACGGTACCTATAACTCACTCCCAACTGAAGCAAGTCAGCTGGTGTTAGGAGGAATACAATAGTTTCCCTCACCATGACAGGGTTAATGGTAACAGTCTTAACTCCCAGGCTCCTGACTCACTCTCAACTGAATAATATCGTCTGTTTTAGCTGGAATCGAATACAGTACTAGAATTTGTTCCAAGGCTCCTGACTTACTCTCAACTGAATAATATCGTCTGTTTTAGCTGGAATCGAATACAGTACTAGAGTTTGTTCCAACCTCGCGGGACAATATAATTTCTGAGCGTAGCGTAAACAACTGGTATGTAACAAAACTAACAAAGAAATCAGAATTATTAGCATCTTATTTTTTTAACTGGTGGCTATCTAGTACAGCATGAAGGGCGACAGACAAGTCAGGATGTTGAAGATACTATCACACCTCACAACGACACATTTCACACAGTTACCCATCACACATCTCACGCGGCCACACTTCACACTTACACACTTCGCAGACATACCTTACACTGTCGTACCTCATAGTCATATACCTCACTGCCGCACCTCATACACATCTCACACCACCATACCACATATTACCACAGTCCACATTTTCAAGTCACACATTTCCTTACGTCCGTGCATACTCCGAACACTACTACATCACGTCCAACGTTACAACACCTCACACTGCTACACTTTGCACAGTCACACACCACACTAACACATCTCACACTGTCACATATGCCCTCTCCTGCAAAACAGATATTTCTTAGTATCCTGTGAATCGTCATATTTGTTCCAGAGCTAAGCATCACATAAATAATTAAACAACAGCTAACAATTTTTAAGAAACCATTCATCCTTGCTTTAACCTTTAACACCCAGAATAATCAAAAGAAACAGATAACGCAAAACAGATAGCTCATACATACTGAATAATCCTCTTTATTAATTCGGTCTTTCTTGACTACTATTCCTCTTACTTTCTCCCTTACCGCAATCTTCTGCCTTATCCTCACCCCAAACACGTACCACCTCAACCCCCACAGTTCCCCCTCTCCATGGCTCCTCCTCATTATCCCCCTCTCCAATTTTCCCCCAGCTCCACGTTACACTCTTCTTCCCCCTTCCTCGTGCGTCCCTCCCTTTCCATATCAACTCCCTGCCAAGCGCTACTCCCTCCACCATGCCCCTCGCCTTATCTGCTATCCACTCCATCCCTTACTCCCCTTCCCCCCTTGTTTGCTATCCCCAGCCCTATTTTTTTCTTCACACTCTCTTTACTTTCCTCTCTTCTCCCCTTCCACGACCTTCCCCCTCTCCCTCTCTGCTACTCCCTCCACCTCTTACTTCCCTCTCCTTGCTACTTCTTTCTGTCTTTGGCATCCCCTCTTTTACCCCCTCCCTGCCCTTCCTCCCTCACTCCCCTACATTGTTATACCCATAGAGGTATACCCTCCCTTCCTCCCCCTCTTTGCTATCCCCTCTTCCTCCCCCTCCATGTCCTCCCTCCCTCTCGTCCTCCCTCCCCCTCTCTGCACTCCTCCTACCCCCTTTCCCCTTCCTCCCATCCCCCCAGTGAGTCATCAATCAGGCGACATCAATGGCTCGTTCCATCAATTATGAAATCCCGGGCCAGGGCGGCGGCTGGTGCTGACGGGGCGTTTGTCTGACGGACCAGTGGGCAGGGGGCAGCGCTGACGATAAAAGAGGGAGAAGTAAACTATGATAAAGAAATAGGAGATAAATAAGGATGGGTGCTGACAGTAAACAGGTGAGAAATAAGTTGGGATGAGTGCTGACAATAAAGAGGTGAAAGTGAGTAGATAAGAGTGCTGACGATTAGGAGGTGAAAGGTGGGTAGAGTGCTGACGATACAGAGGTTAAGATGAGTAGGGATGAGTGCTGAAAATACAGAGGTCAGCGCAAACAGAGATGAGTGCTGACAGTAATGAGGCGAAAGGTGTGTAGAGAAGACTGCTGGCGACAAAGAGGTGCGTGGTAAAGAGGGAAGAGTGCTGGCGATAAACGAAGTTAAACAGACGCAAGATAACGTATCGCATTATCTTGGGGTGTGTGAAATACTAGCTCCAAATATGTGATCGATAAGAGGAAACGAAGCACGATTAGTCCTGCTGCATTAAGACTCAGACCTTTCGATGGAATCCTACTCGTCGTTTTCTCTTGCCGATAATATCGTCAAGCGTGTCAGCGCCTTCAAGCAGCACACAATACATAGATCAACATGAAACTCAAGGGGATAAATATATACATCAACTCAATCAACTACGTGATGTTTTATTTATTCTTGCTACTGCCAGACATATTATTTTTTTATGGAAAGCCCCCTAGTACAGAAGCTTTCCTTCCCTAAGAGTCGGCTTTATTTTTTCTCTTCTTAATGCTAGACAATATTTCGAACTGCAGAGGTTAAACATGACCTTCTTTATCCCCTTCACCACCAGAGTACTAAGTAAAAAAAAAAAAAAAAAAAAAAAAAAAAAAAAAAAAAATTGTGTGGAAGTAACAAGAACAAATACAAATGTCCTCGACTGGCTCATCTGAATGTGTACCCAGTAGACTGCAGGCTAAAGCTGTCCTTTTTCTGCGTCCACTATTCTCCTTTCGTGGGGTATGGAGAGAGTTGAGGGACGTTTGTATAACCAAGCAGTGGAGCCACCTTGATATATCGGTGCCTCTACGTGAATCCGTCCATCTCCAGCACCCTCGGATAAAACCCCTCTAGATCGAAAAACCTCTTCTAAGCGTCTGGAGATGGAGAGAGAGAAAAAAAGGGCGTATTTTGGGAGAAAGCAGGAAACGCGATCGTAACAGAATTAAAAAAAAAAAAAAAGTCGATTAGCTGACTGCTGTTTTTCGAGGACGGACTCAAAATACTGTCAAAAAAAAAAAGTGTGGGGAGGGGGGGGGGGAATCGATGGCTGGCAGTTTTTAGGATGGCAGTTCCAAAATGTTATCAGTCAACAATGGACTTCATGTATATTCTGCTGTCAAAATGAAATTACACCACACGCTCTCACAAGCCCACAAAGCAATCATGAAAAAAAAAAAAAATAACAAAAAAATATCCCGAATATAATGCACGTTTTTCGCCTCTCTTCTCTTCTCTTGTGAGGGACGAATTATTTCTGTCGCATAAAAAGTACGAGATCAAATGACATAAAAAAAGGGAGTACGGGAAAAACTCACAACCCTAAAAATATATTCCCTCAAACATATGCCAGTCTAATGAACGTTTTTAAACTCTCTCTCTCTCTCTCTCTCTCCCAAACACACGCCAGTCTAATGAACATTTTAAAATCTCTCTCTCTCTCTGGACAAAAAAATAGCAATATAATTAAAAGGGTGAAACACAAAATTAGCCCAGTATGGAAAATAAAAATAAATTTGCAAAAACATAACCCGATTTTACTGCACACTTTTCTCGTCTATTTCCTTTACGGGTTTTCCACGGCATTAAATATACCTAAATTATTACGAAAACATGAATTAAAAAAACACATAGAAAAAGTTATTCTAATGTATATTCTTTTTCATATTCTTACTCTTCTTTATTTCCTTCTTTTTATTTTCTTCATAATCTCTCTCTCTCTCTCTCTCTCTCTCTCTCTCTCTCTCTCTCATATCCTTTTCCCATACAGATATTCGTGACACTATCTACACACAAGAAAATGATTAAAAAAAAAAGTAAACGAACTCAAGATTAAAAAGAAATTCCGATAAACACAAACTAAATTTAATGCAAAATTTTTTCGTCTTGCTCTCTGGCGTGGGACGAAAAATAAAGCAACATGATTTATAAGGAAAAAAAAAAACAAAAAGTCTTAAAAAACACAGTAAAAAAAAAATCATCGATACCAATTAAATTTTTCTCGTGCTCTGCGAAGGACGAATTTCCATGGCATAAAAAATAAAAAACTCGCAACACTGGCGAAAAAAGAAAGCGAAAATGAAAATCGAGATAACAGCAAAATTGCAAAACGATGATCCGATTCTAGAGCATTAGCTTGTCCCGTCTTTGCTCTGAAGGTAAAAAGAAAAAAAAAAAGATAAAATAATAACATTTATACTGTAAGTTTAAAAAATATCACAAACAAGAAGCGGTGCCAAGGGACAGCAAACCCGTCCCCGGCAGTCATTTTAGTGCTGACGTATAAACACAACAGGATATCTAGTCGAAGATGTCACATATCAAATTTGGAGAAAATCGGATGAAAATTGACGATTATTTTCCCACTTGAAAGTTTAGGCCCGACCTATCGACAATGACCCCCTTGATGTAATGAGGCATGTTATAGGATGCAGATTTGAAAGACGCACATTTAGGTTTTGGTTTCGTTTCGATATGACGAAAAAGGAGCTATGAAAAAAAAAAAAAAAAAAAAAAAATCTTACATTTTTGGGGCCCAATTTGGGCCAAAATTTAATCAGGTGATCAGAAGGTCATGGCCCATCATCCCTATAACTTTAATCAAAATCGCACCAGTAGTTTTAGCGTAAAGTTCTTAACTGACAGACAGACAAACAGACAAACCGAGTGAAAACAATACACCTCCCCGAGCCCCTCCGGGGCGGGGACGGGAAAAAATTAACCTAATTCTAATGAACTTGTCACGTTTTTCTTGTGTGTGTGTGTGTGTGTGTGTGTGTGTGTGTGTGTGTGTGTGTGTGTGTGTGTGTGTGTGTGTGTGTGTGTGTGTTCGCCATCAAGGGATCCGACATGATTTCTCCACAGGCCTGAGGGTGAAGGAACAAGAGTACACAGCTTGCTGTTGTGGGAGGCTGAGGGCTGGGAGAGAAGAGCAGGGTGAAAGGAAAAAGGAGGGAAGAGGAGAGGAGACGAGGGAAGAAGGGAGGGAAGAGGTAAGATGAAAGAGTGTGAGGGGAAAAGGAAGGGAAGAGAAGAGAGGCAGAGGCAAGAAATGAGGGGAGGTGAAGAGGAGAGGAGACGAGGGAAGAAGGGAGGGAAGAGGTAAGATGAAAGAGTGTGAGGGGAAAAGGAAGGGAAGAGAAGAGAGGCAGAGGCAAGAAATGAGGGGAGGTGAAGTAGTGAAAGAGCAAGGAAAGAGGAGAGGTGGGGGGTAATGAAAGGTAATCTGAGAACTGATTGAAAGGTGAGGTGAGGTAACAGGGATGAGAGGAGGGGAAGGGTGAACCTGCTGAAGAGTGGGGTGCAGAAAGGTGAGGTGAGACGGGTGAGAAGAAGGGATACAGGTATGAAGAGGAGAGGAAGCAACTGTTGTAGAGAAAGGTGTGAGACGTGAATTAAAAATATATTGTGATGGTGATTTCGAAGTGGGTGTGAATGAGGCAGACTAGCAGAAGGCAAAGTTGGGGCAAAAACGAAATATGGAAGAGGCGAAGGAGAGATTAATGGTGTGGGATAAGGGTGTGGATATTACTACAACTTGTTCACCTTAATTTGGCTCAGATTTGCTGCTTATTTTATGTTGCTCAAAGGTACAAAAAACAATACTATTTCTATGCATCCTTTCCAAAGCACTGCCTCGTGACCAGCATCATGCTATATTGTTATTCTGTCATCACACCTCAACATTCAATATGGAGAGAGAAAATTTTTAGGCTAAGCTAACGTAAAGAGAGCATAACGGGGGATAGGGCTGGGGCAACTGGGGTAGGGTACTGGTGGGGGAGAAGGGAAAGAATGAGGGGGACAGGAGCAACCAGCCGTGAGCCAAACAAGGGGTGAGGAGGGGGAGGGACAGGGGATTCGGGGGGTGGGAGATGTGAGGGGACTGTTGGATACGAGAGTAAGGGGTAATGGGTGGGGTGGACACAGAGGGGGAGGGGTAGTGGCAAGAGAGGGAGGGATGGTGGGTCGGCATGGTAAAGGAGGCGAGACTAATAGCATCAAAGGCCTGACTCACAAAAGGAACTGACTTACATAAACGTTCCTCTTATTTCAGCAGCAGTCAGGCTACTACACCGAATATACAGAAAGAAAATGTACATCATATATGTTTTTTTTTAATTCCTTTCACTCCAAGGACGTGTTTTTCATTTTACTCAACCTGACAACAGACAATTAAATGCTCTGGAGAGACCTCTTGTTGTGAAGGGGTTAATGACGGCTGTAACACCACCTAAGTCCCTCCAATGCTGAATAAAACCGTCTATTTAACACGGTCTTTAAATAAAACCGTCTGGAAGTGGCAAGAATTAACATGATGTCACCAAAATGGAGATAAGGCTCAGTAACCGGCTTTACATGACCGAAAATCTTGAAGTCGCCTCTCAGGGAGTCGAACCTCCTAATAGTCTACTTGGATCAAACGAGAATCTACCTGTGCATTATTCTAGGCATTTTTGTCCCTATTCAGAAACGATCCCACCTGCCACGTCACATATCATCTTGCACATGCTCTCTGTCCCTACTTAGAAAATGAGAGAGAGAGAGAGAGAGAGAGAGAGAGAGAGAGAGAGAGAGAGAGAGAGAGAGAGAGAGAGAAATGTGTGGCCCCATTACAGTCCTTAACAGCGGGTGAAATAAATACACCTCCCCTAATCTATCTCCCCCTCCCCCTCCCCTCACCTAACCCCCTCCCCACCACCTCACCCTACTATCTGTGTCCCCCATCCCTCCCTCACTTCCACACCCCCCTCTCCTTCTCACACGCCTCCCCCCCTTATTTATCCCCTCCTTCCTCTCACACCCCAATTCTATCCCTATATATCTGTTTCCCCCTATCCCAACCCGTCACCTAAACTCATCAATTTATCCATGTATCTATCTATCTATCTATCTATCCATCTATCTATCTTCTCATTTCCTTTTCCAAACCTTATCGTCTTCCTGTATTTACCTCTCCCATCCCTCAACAGAATTTCATTTGCTTAATCCATTTAATTAGAAGGTAACTCTTGAGTCTACTCTTTACATCTAACGGCTATAGTATTCATTTTAAAAGATATCAGTCTTTCTTTTAAACTCGATGGGTTTTATTCATAGCCTTTATGAATCACTAACTCTATTAGAATACTTCACCAAGCTGAGCAAAAGTCTGAAAACAGCAAGAATTAAAAAAAAAAAAAAAAGACACGTTAAAATTATGAGCTATTAGGCCGGCTAGCAGGAGGAGAAGAGGACTGATCAAGACGGTGCAGTGGATAAAAAAAAAAAAAAAAAAAAAAAAAACTTGTAAAACAGCAATACACTATTATGGTGCAAGCTACGTTATGATGATAATGCTTGGACTGTTATTTGTCTGTCTTACTTCTACAACTCTTTCATGCTAGAGGTGTTTGTATAATTATCCTTCTTTGGTGTGTCTAGGAATGAAATATACGCTAAGTTGTTAATAAAGGCTATAATTATCATCCCCAGTCTGAAATGCCTCTCTGTGCTGAATTATACAGTCTGGATATAACAGGAATAAATAATAATAATAATAATAAAAAAAAAACAGGGTGAAGGGGTTCTCGCAGTATTATTAATAACAAGAGCACAAAGGTTTAAGCAAGCACTTCATCACACACACACCCTCCTTCCCCACCCTCACGTCCATCTACTCCCCATCCCACCCTCACCCTTTCCTCCACCCCCTTACTCACTCACGCCCAGCCTTTTTTCATCACACCCTCACCCTTACCCTCTCACCCCCTGACGCCCATCCCCCTTCATCACACCCTCGCCCTTTCCCTCTCACCCTCTCCTCCAGTCACCTTTCAAAACCTCACGCCCCTATTCCCGTCCGGCCCCCTCTCACCACACCCTCACCATTAACCCCTCACCATCTTACGCCCACTCTCCTTCCTAACACCCTAACCTTTCCCCTCTCACACTCTCCTCCATTCCCCCTTCAACAGCCTTACACCCATCTCCCTCACACCCATCCCCTCTTCTCCCACGCCCATTCCCCTCACACCCATCCCCCTCTTCTCCCACGCCCATCCCCTCACCCCCTCACGCCCATCCCCGTCACTTTGGGAGCGTCAGGAATTTGCCCGAGCCAGCGGTGGTCAGACAATTAACTTTCTCTCTCTCTCTCTCTCTCTCTCTCTCTCTCTCTCTCTCTCTCTCGTGTGCGCGGCCTGGAATTAAAGTTGATTTCCACGATATATTTTGCCAGCCTAAAGTTGGCATAATCAGTAAATGCTGGATTGTCTAAACTGAAAATAGTCGGGCGTTTAACCATTTCAGTACGATTTTTTTTTTTTTTTTACACTTTGCATATTATTCAGCTTACGAGAGGCTGTTCAATCTTCAGGGGTTATTTAAATGCAGCAATATCATTCATTTACCCCGTCACATACAGGTATCCATCATTTCATAAAGCAGTAGCATTCATTTACTCTCTCTCTCTCTCTCTCTCTCTCTCTTCCCCACCTCACTTCGACGGAACTCTCTTCTTCTAGTTAATAAAAAAAAAAAAAAAATAAGGGCATGGCAGCAAGAAGAAAGGACAAAATTTAAATAACGTCCTCGGGTTGAAAAATGTTACAAATGGATTAAACCGTGAATTTTCCCAGTCTAAAATTGGCATAATCAGTAAATGCCCGGCCGTCAAACTCAAAATAGTGGCAGGTTTTATGCAACTACTCATCCCCCCCCTCCCCAGTTGCTGGAAAATTGCTAAACCCTTGATTGCCATGACTTTTTTTTAGCTGATCACCCAGGAACGATTTTATCTCCTTTTTTCAAGTGTCCGAAGCAGCTCTCGTACTTATATGGCTTAATAAAACTGGACCTCTCTCTCTCTCTCTCTCTCTCTCTCTCTCTCTCTCTCACACACACACACACACACACACACACACACACCACATGCATGACGCTCATATAACTCTTCGGTTCCAACTTGTCCGATTTCATCCTTAACCCGGTACAATGATGCACAGTGAATGAGAGGGTGAGTCAGTGAGTGAGAGTGGGTGAATAAATGAGTAAGAATGAGTGAGTGAGTGAGCGACTGGCACAATTAGGGCACATACTGGGTTCAACCTCTCCTGTGGGTACGGCATATAGGGGAAAAAAAATCAATAGAAGGCCCACGCACACCTCCCCCCCCAAAAAAAAAATAAAAAAAATAAAAAAAATAAAACATTAAAAAGCAACACCAATACATATGACAAAGTGGAGTCAGAGGCACGCTAACTATCAATTAAAGCAACTAATGGGGAATCAGCAAATTAAGGAAATAAGTGAGACAAATGAGGGGTGCTGGAGTTAAACGCACCGCTGCAGACCTAACACATTCCTCCCACAAAACACTACATAGCTATTTTACACTGACGGGGGGTGCTAGGGTGAGGGGAGAAGGACAGAGGGGTGAAGGGAGAGAGACTGATGGGTGATGGGAGATAGACAGAAGGGTGAAAGGAGAAAGACAGATGGGTGAAGGGAGAAAGACAGATGGGTGAGGGGAGAGGGATATAAGGGGGGAGGTTAAGTGAAGGGGGGACGGATAGACAGGTGAACTAGGGTGCGGACAGGGTGAGGGGAGAAGAGGCAGACGTGAGGGTAGGATGAGGGGTGAGGAGACTGAAGAGTTAGGGTACGGTTATGGAAAAGGGGACAGAGGGTAGGGGTGAGGGAAAGGGGTAAGGCTGAGGAGAAAGTATGAAGAATTCCCCAAAATACAGTACAATTTAATTGTTTTCCACCGACAGAGCGACGGTAGAATGAAGGAAGAGGGACAGAGGGGTGAGAGCAAGAGATCAGGGTGAGAGGAGAAGAGATAGGGGCGTGTGGTGACAAGAGACATATGGGTGACGGTAGGGTGAGGGCAGAAGAGAAAGGTGACACAAGGTAAGGCTTTATTTCATCCGCGCGTGCGAAGTGAAAGCAGTTGTTATAATTGTTCTCATAATGTGTGTGTGTGTGTGTGTGTGTGTGTGTGTGTGTGTGTGTGTGTGTGTGTGTGTGTGTGTGTGTGTGTGTGTGTGTGTGTGTGTGTGTGTGTGTGTGTGTGTGTGTGAGAGAGAGAGAGAGAGGAACAACTGACTCAGTTTTCAGCTGATTTTATCCAAATTTGTATGATTGGGTGAGGGTTGGTTTGAGCTGACATAATGTTCTTGAGAACAGGTCAAAAATATCAAGGTCACAAGTTGACCCACCAACGTCAACTTCTGCAGTTTATAATGGACTTAGAATAATCTCGTGGAAGCACTGAGGATAAGGCGAGAACGAAGGGAGTTTTGATTTTGCAAACACTTAGACGATGGTTAAGGTCACACGGCAGGGACGGCAGGGTGAGGATACTGTGAGGGTGGCAGAGAAATGGCAAACGCAGGGTGAAGGGGTGCTGGCAAGGGTGAGGGAAGACGTACGTTATTTTTGCACATGAAATCTTAACTCCTTCAATACGACGATATTTTTTTTCATTTTATTCTTGCCCCCACCAGACGCTTTTGTAACCTTGGGACAGTACCCTAGTAAGGACGTGGTTAATCAAAGCGTATCTAACCCATCCAGTTTTAAAACCTCTCTTAAGCTGAATAAAATCTTACGGAGATAGCAGAAATAAAGACGTCATTTTACTGAAGAGGTTGGGCAACGGTAGGAGTCTACTGTATCTTGGGCTACAAAGTAAAACTTAATTTGAGCCACTGTCTTCCGACCTACTTCCATCAAAATCGAATCACCCCAATTTTTCGTCAGGAGGAAGTTTAGCGTGTCCCCAGCATCTTAAAATACTTGTTCTGCAATTCATTAAAACGACTGGCAGACAGACAAAAGCAGAGAGACAGACAGACAAAGAGAGAGACAGCGAAGTAAATAAGTCAGAAAGGAGTGGACGCAAGAAAGTGGTGACACTGGGAATAAACAAGACAATGAAAGGGTGAAGTGAAGAGGAAAACATGACGAGATGACATGGAAGGAAACAAAACACGGAAACAGAGGGGGAAGAGCGATAAACGATAATCCCCAGACTAATCAAATCTAATTATCAACATCTCGCCGCTGACTCTGCCCCAATTATTCCCTGCATTCACGACTCGTTAACTTTTATGGGCGAAATTCAATCGAAGATAATTTTTTTGTGTTTAATCCTGATAGAGCTTTGAAGGTTGGAAGGAAAACTGAATAATAAGGATCAAACGGAAAAGGGAAGAAAGCAACATTAGCTACCGACATATCACTCTCGGATATCTATATCTAATTTAGCTACCGACATATCACTCTCGGATATCTATATCTAATTCTATCTTCCATCTACTGTATTATATCTATTTGAACTTCCATTAAAACCTTCACCACCACGGTGCTTTCCTAGACTATATAAAATCGCTTGGAAATATCAGGAGGAAATATACATGTTGTTCTCGAGATGCAACTTCAATAAATCTTCCACCTCCGGTCTGCTTGGTTCAAAAGTTTGGAAAATTCAGCAGAGGAGAACGGAAGGTTTATGTAATGAAAGGCACGCTTCTTGGGGACTCGTGTGTGTGTGTGTGTGTGTGTGTGTGTGTGTGTGTGTGTGTGTGTGTGTGTGTGCGTGCGTGCGTGCGTGCGTGCGTGCGTGCGTGCGTGCGTGTGCGTGTGCGTGCGTGCGTGCGTGTGTGTGTGTGTGTGTGTGTGTGTGTGTGTGTGTGTGTGTGCGCGCGCGCGCCCCTTCTCCCCTCGCACGCGACAGTAGCAAAGGGATGATTCAGAGGCCAGTCATTTTAAGGCCTCTCTCTCTCTCTCTCTCTCTCTCTCTCTCTCTCTCTCTCTCTCTCTCTCTCATAAAAGCGTAATATATCATACAATGATCGAGTGAGCTGCCGGTAAGCACGCGTGCATGCAGGAACGCACGCACACGCGCGCGCGCGCGGACGGACACACACACACACACACACACACAGAGGGGGCAGGGTGAGGGGGGGGGGGTTGAAGATAGAGTAGAAGTGAAGAGGAAAAGAGTAAGATGAGGGAAGGAGACAAAGTGCAAGTGAACTGGAGAAGATGGGAAGAGGACTGGAGACTGGCAAGAGAAAAAAGTGAAGGGGGAGAGGTAGGCAAAGGCAGTGTGTAGGGGAGGGAGGGAAGACAGGGAAGTGAATGAGGGAAGATGAGGAGCTGGATACCACATGGAAGTATGGAGGTGTGTAGGGAGAGGCAAAGTAACAGGAAAGGGAGGAGAGATGAAGAGGGAGGTAAGGGAGAGCGGAGTTGGTGACTAGACGGAGGTGTGCGGGGAAGGGGGGTAGGCAGAAGTGGGATAAGAGAAGGATGGTGGAGGCAAAATAAACGTGAGGGAAGGCAAGACGGAGGTGAGAAGGGGGGTTGGAGGCAGGCGAAAGGGAATGAGTAGGGAGGCAATGTTGGGGTATGTGGGAAGGGAGGAGGCGGGGTGAAAATGTGAGGGGAGAAGGGAGGTTAGGTGGAGGTGTGTGGGGGAAGGGGGAGGCAAGGTGGAAGTATGTGGGGAAGGGAGAGACAAAGTGGAGGTGCTGGGAGGGGAAAGGCAAGGTGGAGGTGTGTGGGAGTAGGGGCTGGCAAAATAGTGTGTGGGAGGGGAGAAAGGTGGGTGTGCTGGGGCGGGGGTCGGCAAGTTGGTGGGGTGCAGAGAGGGGGGGAGACAAGGTGATGATGTTTGGGGAGGTAGGGGGAGGTAGGATGAAGGTGTGAGGAGAAAGGGAAGGCAATGTGGAGGTAAGGGGAAGAGGGAGTGGGAGGTAAGGTGGAGGTGTGTGGGGAGAGGGTTCAAAGCAAGGTGATGTGGAAAGGGAGGGGGAGGGAGTGTTGGAGGCAGGCTAGAGATGAAAGACCACGAAACTGAAGCAAAGAAAACGAAAAAATCTCCAAAATAAACGAGTGGCCACACCAAGAAAATATGTCCCCAATGTGAGATATCTTTATTTTTGACCTTCGAAGAGAAATAAAAGTAAATTTACTGGTTCGCTCAATAATCATAAAAAAAAAAAAAAATGTGAGCACGCGAGCCAAGATAAGTTTTTCTCATAACTAACATTTTTAACTTCCGCAGTGAGAGACGTAATTTTTATTCTACTCTTGCTATTTGCAAACGGTTTAATCCAGCTTAGATTTCGAAAAGGAGAGTTAGATATTGCCTTCATTAACACCTTTGCTATAAAATGATTCTCCTACGCTGAATGAAATCGTGTGGCACCAAGAATTATACGAGTATGAAAATCAACTTCAATTCGGTGACGTATTTTTGTATTCTATTCTTGTTATTTCCAGACGATTTCATTTAGCTATGGACATTATTTTTTTCCTTCGAACTGGAGGGGTTAGCTACAGTCTATATTTATCCATTTCCACGTAGCTCATCATCGTCGTCGCCCCTCTGTTACTGTTTCCCTTCCAGCAAGTCTAACTATACCTCATTCAATCTCGGCTATTCCAATATCCCTTTTCTAGTTCACTCCCCTTCCATTTACCCTCCACTCCGTTCTAAAGTACAGTATTTTTTACATTCTATCCTCTTCCGTCACCCTCTCCTTCCACCTTTCGACTATCCCGTCAGATTCTCTTTTCTTTCCATTCACTCAATTACAAGTCCCTTTCCACCATCCATTTTCCATCCTTTCCTCTCAAGTCACCCTCTCCATCAAGTTCCAACCTATTCCTTCATCCTCTAACTCCCCTCCACTCATCTAACTTCTTTTCCAGGGTCCCTTCACTCTTCTCCAGGTAATTCTGTTCAGCATAGAAGATACTTTTCAAAATGGAGGTGTTAGTTTCAGCCTTCACTATCCAATTCACTGTGAGAGGGATGCGGAGGCTCTCGGAAGATATAAAAACAAACCTACCATAATCTTCAACAAAATAAAAAGTCCTCATCAAAAAAGGTTAAATTTTCCTCTTCATACACCCTCTTCTTTCTTCACTCTAATTATCCAGTCACTTTTCTTTCACCCTCCATTCGCCCTTGGTCCTCCCTTTCCAGTCATCCCACCACATCTCTCCTTCCCTTCCAACTACTCAAACACCCCTTTCCCCTCCTTCTATTTGCCCTCTTCTTCCATTACACACACCCTGCCACCTCTCAGATTTCATTTCACTCAACCCCTATTTTCCTGCAAGTTCTTTCTCACTCCTTTTCTTATCACTCATTCCTCCCCTTCCGGCCACTCCCTCCTCCCCTTCTAGTCACTCCCTCCTCCCTTTCCAGCCACTCCCTCCTCCCTTTCCAGCCACTCCCTCCTCCCTTTGCAGACACTCCTTCTTCCCTTTCCAGCCACTCCCTTGTCCCCTTCCAGACACTCCCTTCTCCCCTTCCTGACACTTCCTCCTCCCCTTCCAGACACTCCCTCCTCCCCTTCCAGACACTCCTTCCTCCTCTTCCAGACACTCCTTCCTCCCCGTCCAGACACTCCCTCCTCGCATCATGGTCCAGGAAGATTTAATTCCAGGAGAGAACTTTGGCTTGGCGGAAAGCTGGTCTAGAGGGACAGGCGTGGCGAGGATGGAGACGACGAGGGAAATAACGAAGGGAGGGGTAAAGAAGACAGACGAGAGTGGAGGGGGAGGATAGGAGGAAGAAGAAGAGAAATAAAGGTTGGAGGATGGGAGGAAGAAGGAAAGAAATAAAGGCTGGAGGATGGGAGGCAGGAGAAGAGAAATAAAGGGTGGAGGAATAAGGACAAAAGAGGGAACCTGATCCAAATGGACGGACGTGGTAAGGGTGGGGAAGGATGGAGGAATAAACAAGGAAGTATAAAAGTAGAGAAGGATGAACGAGGAAGAATAAAGGAAGAGAGAGGAAAGGATGAAAAAGGATGGGAAGGGGTAAAAAAAAAAAAAAAAAAAAAAAAAAAAAAAAAAAAAAAAGTAAGGATGGGAAGGAAAATGGAAGGAATACGGAAGTAACGAACAACTGCATAAGGAATCAAGAAATACGGGAAGAGAAGAATAAAGAAAGAATAAAAGATGGATGAAAAAGTAAATAAGAATAAAAAGAAGAATATGTAGAGACAGGGAGGAATAATGAAGAAATATAAGACGAATTAAAAGAGATAACAGGATAAATAAGGAATGACCGGGAGGAAAAAAGGGACAAAAAGGGTAAAGAAATCTATTGAGACTGAATAAAAAGTAACAACAGAGAAGAAAGAAACTATAAAAGGAAAGAATAAGGATAAGACGACAAGATGGGACGAATGAAAAGAAAGAAGCTATAAAAGGAAAGAATAAAGATAAGACGACAAGAAGGGACGAATGAAAAGGAACTGAGTAAAGAAGGGAGGAAAAAAAGAAATACGGCTGAGGAAAGGAGGAAGCAGACACGATGCAATGGGGTCAATGGGATGAGAAAATGATGTAAAAGAATCTCTCTCTCTCTCTCTCTCTCTCTCTCTCTCAGAAGAAAGAGTAGGTAGGTAAGACAGAGCCTGCATGAAACAAAAGAAAAAAGGTGAATATAGGATGAGTCTGACTGATTAGATAGAAGACTGAAACGAGCAGGTAGACAGCAAATCATGAAAAAGAAAATGATACACGTGGATAATAATAATTCATGGATGAATGATAAGCGTAACAAAAATCTCTCTCTCTCTCTCTCTCTCTCTCTCTCTCTCTCTCTCTCTCTCTCTCTCTCTCTCTCTCTCTCTCTCTCTCTCTCTCTCTCTCTCGCGATTTGTGTATTTTTATCTTTTTCTGTCATCGCTACGCCCCTCGCTAACAACTTTTGGTCTCAAGATGCTTCACTTCAGTAAACTTTAGCGATTTTAGTCATGCTGCACCAAGCCACACCACACCACGTAACACATCACCCTCTAAAACCCCACCACATCACACCACACCACACCAAGGGCTTTGCACGAAGGAGTCTGAAGCTCATGTAGCTGCTATTTTCATATTTGCTATTTTATGTACCATTAAAACTTTATATCGGTGGTACGTTGTGGCGATCTTTATCCATTCCTTTGATGTAGTGCTGCCTACTTCTTCCTTCACCTCTATTACTCTTCTTTCTATGTCGATCCTCCTCTATTCCTATGTTCCCCATCTTTCCTGTTACTTTTTATTACCCTTCTTTTCATCAGGTGGTTCAACACTGAGTGAAAATCTCTACATTGGGTGACCATTTTACATGTGTCCAAATAACGGGGTGATGTGGAGTCTACTATGGTGCTCCTACTAACGGGGTGAAGGCGCAAATGCGGCATCCGTTTAGGAACCAAATCTTCACGCACCTCCCCGCGCCGTATTGTGTCGAGGCGCTGTTTACCGCATGGGTACATCGATTTACTGCAGGGACAGCCCTGCTGGGGCAACTGCTTCTCTGCGGTTGATGGATCTACTCGGCTAGACAGACCGGTTTCTCAACAACAACAAATACAACAATATCAACTTCATATTTCAAAATATTATTCTCACCATGCTATCCACACTTTCTATCATCCACATTCTGCATTAACCATGTCAGTCCCACGACACGCTTTTCTATTACAGTCTTCCTACCATCAGATGATTTTGTTCAACGAGGACAAACCTCAAGAAAGGGTTAATGGCAGCTCTATCTGAACTTTCTAATTGCAAAAATCTCTCCTCAGCTGAATAAATCCGTCTTAAAGAGGCAAGAAGAAAATGCAAACCTTGCCATCAAACTGAAGGACATTAAACCCGTATCGCCCGAGGGAATATTAACCCCTTCACCCTGATCACGTCGTAATTTTTTTCTGCCTTCCCCCACTCCGTTCAAATCAAGAAAAACCTCTCGTACTGAAGAGGTTAGTCAATGGTATATCTAACTTGCCTCCCCCACTTCCATTTCCTAAGAATAAAATCGTCTGAACACCAAAATTGCACTAAAAAAAACTTTCTCGGACTGAAAATTTATATATGAAGTCACGAATAAAGGTTTTCCGACATTTACGTGCCGGCTATGGCGATGGAAGGTACAGTCAGGGAAATAACTATCTTCCCAATTTCGTCTGAAGAAAGTTTACAACGGGCAAAATACAATGAAAACCCTACTACGACGTGTTTCAGATGCTTCGATTTCTCCACTATGCATTCATCAGACTTTGGGAAGATACTTGTGTCTGTGTCTGTGCATGGGAAGCTTTTATGTAACAGCAATGTGAAAGACACAAAAGTATGAGAAGGAATGATACTCTCTGACGTTCGAGGAAGGATGAAAAACATAGACGACAGGACAAAAAGCTGCCAAGGGACTGTCAGGGAATTTTTGCTCACAGCTGTATCAAAGACAGAAATAACTTGACAATAAAGGGGGGAGGATAAAGGGAACCTCCTAAGCCCACAAGTGAGAGCGTACTTGGGACCTCCTCAGCCTGCAATAATATGAATGGTACAGAGCCTCTAAGCCCACAATAAGGGGGAGGATATAGGAAGCCTCCTGAACCCACGATTAGGGGAAATACAAGGAGCCTCCTAAAACCACGACAATTAGGGGAGAGCACATGTGAACCTACTAAACCTACAACAATAAGGGGTGGCTGAAGGAAGCCTCATAAGCCTACAACAACAAGGAGAAGGATACGGGGAATCCCCTAACCCCACGACAATAAGAGGGAGGGTCAAGAGAGCCACCTAAGGCCACAATAAAGGGGGATAAGGGGAGTCTCCTTAGCTCACGACATTAATCCTCACAGCCAAGTAATGAGCAGGAAAGATGACAGACTGACATCAGAAAAAGAGGGGGAACCAGAAAGAGGCAGGGAAAAAATATGAGGAGGAGAGATAAGAAATGAAAGCGAAATCTTACAACCGCCATGGATGTGGGTGATAGAACTGATGAGACGAGAAAAAAGGGAATCAGTGAAACTGCTAATATTACAGCTACCAGAGAGGGATGAGAATGATACGACTGACCGAAAAGTGAGACGAAATCAGAGAGGCAGTGGTAGAATGTTTGGAGAAAATAAGAGAGGGAGTAGAGCTCGAACAGCAACTATCAACGACGTAAGAGAAGACAACTATACGAGTAATATACCGTAAAAATATATATATATAAATATATATATATATATATATATATATATATATATATATATATATATATATATATATATATATATATATATATATATATATATATATATATTTTAATACACAAAATATTTAACGAAGGAAACGGAATATTACACCCGCCGGGAGCATGAGTGATAAAACTGATAAGAGAAAAAATGTTAATATAAACTCTTGTAGTACAAAAAATATATCTCTAGGAAAGGAGAGGGAAATAATACAACTGCCAGTGTGGGAGGTGATTAATAAGACTGATGACGAATGAAAAACATGATACATTCAGTGATAACATGAAATGGAAAACATATGGAAAGGATTGGGAAGGACCCGTAGTGTAAATGAAAAAGATGTGAAAAAAAAAAATAATAATAATAATCATAACAGTGACACAAGAAATGGGGGGGAGGGCATTTGAAAGAAACAGATATCATACCTGATCACAAAAAGCGGGATATAGACACTGAAAAAAAGAGAGAAAATAACCATGAACGAAAGGAATGGAAAATACCGACATTAGACCTGCCAGGTATATGATTGATATGGCTAACAGGAGAAAAAATAATAAGCACCGATAAGGTAAAATAGAAAGGGAAGAGATATTACAACTGCCAGGATATGAGTGATGTGACTTGGGGGGCAGGATTGCGAGGATTTACCATGTGAAGTGGATGTGGGGATGGTCAGAGGAGTACAAAAAGTGGAGTGCGACGAGGAACAGAAGATAGATAGAGTGGGTTTGCGGTGTGAGAGGATGAGTGGGGAAGGTAAGAGAGTGGAAGATTGCGAATTAGGGAAATGGAGAGAGTGGAAGACTGGAGTCAAGATGGAAGAAAAGTAGAGACAGTGGGAGAGTGGAGTCTGAAGAAAGGTAGACAATTGATGAAATGGAGAGAGAAGAGGAGCTGAGATGCAGAGAGTGGAGAGATGAGAGGAGTTGAGATGCAGAGAATGGAGAGATGAGAGGAGCTGAGATGCAATGAATGGAGAGATGAGAGGAGCTGAGATGCAGAGAATGGAGAGATGAGAGGAGCTGAGATGCAGAGAGTGATCGCGAGATGAGGAAAAGATAGGACGGTGTAAATATGGACAAAGGAATAGAGAGAGAGAGAGAGAGAGAGAGAGAGAGAGAGAGACGAGAAACTGTGTGAAGAAAATACGGAATGCGGAGAGAAAACGTACAAGGGAGAAAGATGGAATTGGTGAGAGTGGAAAACAAGAATGATGAAAACGTAATATAACATGCTGGGTGAAAGTATGTTGAATGGGAGTAGGGGGAGTATGAGGAAGGAATAATATAACAGTCTAGAAGGTAAAAAGGGAAATGGTGGAAGTGGAAAGTGCGGTAAACGAAGAAAAAAAAAAAAGTGGAATAAGGAGAGGAATTCGAAGGAGGATGAAGAGGAATGGTAGGAGTGAAAAATGCTACAAATGGATAGTGAAAATAAACAATACTGGTGGATAGAAAAAAAAAAATCTGTTAAAAGCAATTACGGAAAGAGGAACTATCAAATAATGTAGGAAGAGGGGAGAGGTCTACAGGAAAATACTACAAATGGAGGTTGCGAAAAAGTGGGATGGGGATGTGGAGTGTGGAAAACATGGTGAATGGAGAGAGAGGTGGAAGTGGCGGGAGTGGAAAGAGTGTCGGGTTTGCGGACGTGTGAGTGAAGGCGTGGCGTGAGAAATGTGGACAGAGGCGAGGAAGGTGGGTGGTTTGCGGTGCTGAGCTAGGCAGGTGAGAGAGGTGAGGAGAGGGAATGTGAGAGGAGGTGGAGAGAGGGGAGGTGAGAGGAGGTAGAGAGAGGGGACGTGCAAGGAGGTGGAGAGAGAGAAGGTGAGAGGTGGAGAGAGGGGAAATGGATAGAGGGGAGGTGAGTGGAGGTGGGGAGGTATGGAGAGAGGAAGTAAGAGGAGAAGATAAAAGAGAGGTGGAGGTGAGGAGAGGTGAGAGGTGGGGGGTGAGTGCTGAGTAAAGTATGGTGAGGAGTGGTGGGGTGAAAAGAGGTGAGAGAGGTGAGAAAGTGCAGGACAAGGATAAGGAAAGTAGGAGGTTGGAGATGCTGAACTAGAGAGGTGAGCAAAGATGAAAAAAATGCGACAAGAACTGAGAAGAGGTGAGGATGCGACGTGAAAAGAGGTGTGAAGTCGGGGGTGCTAATCTAAAGCAAGTGAGAGAGGTGAAGAAAGGTGAGGAGGTAAAACGAGGTGTGAGGTGAGAAGTAAGAAAGCAGAGGAAAGTGGGTTTCAATGCTAAGGTAAGTAAGTGAGAATGGTGTGTGTGTGTGAGGGGGGGGTCGTGGGCGCGCACGAGAGAGAGAGAGAGAGAGAGAGAGAGAGAGAGAGAGAGAAAGCAGAGGAAAGTGGGTTTCAATGCTAAGGTAAGTAAGTGAGAATGGTGTGTGTGTGTGGGGGGGGGGTCGTGGGCGCGCACGAGAGAGAGAGAGAGAGAATGACACTGTTGAGAGAAGGTTGGTAAGAGGAAAGAGGTCAGGATACTGAGGTTGGGTAGGTGAGAATAGGTGAAAGAGGTGAGAGGTCAGAAAATGAGACTGCAGAGGAAGGTGGGAGGTCTGTGGTAATAAGCTAAGGTGTGAGAAGAGTCGGGGAGAGGTTAGATGAAGGCAAGAAGAGGTGTGAGGCGTTATGGTGAAGGTGAAGAGGTGTGAGGCGTTATGGTGAAGGTGAAGAGGTGTGAGGCGTTATGGTGAAGGTGAAGAGGTGTGAGGCGTTATGGTGAAGGTGATGAGGTGAGAAGTGAGAGGTGTGGACGTGAATATGAGAGCATGTGGGAGGTCTGGCTTTTGTGAGGAGAGGTATGCAGGTATGGGTGTAGGTGCAGGGGTGAAGGTGAAAAGTGTGTGGTAGGTGGTGGTCTAAAATAAATTGTGTTGGGGTGGACGAGGTGAAAGGTGAAAGAATTGTGGCTTTGGTGGGGACAGGTGAGGGGTGGCCGGATAGAGTTGGATACTGTGTGTGTGTGTGTGTGTGTGTGTGTGTGTGTGTGTGTGTGTGTGTGTGTGTGTGTGTGTGTGTGTGTGTGTGTGTGTGTGTGTGTGTGTGTGTGTGTGTGTGTGTTTTACACGTTCTCGCTTACCAACTGGTGGCCGGGAGTTCGCGCCTCGCTCAGGTTGCGAAAAGTTTCACTGACGAAGTGGGTGGCTACTGTCCCCCTTGAGCAAGGGGATGGGTGTGTGCGTGTGTGAAGGTCACAGCCTTGCCCTTAGATCGGACTATATGAGCTCCAGCTCCCTTCCGGGAGGGTAAAAGCTGACGATCACGACCATCAAGTGATCCTAACCGACCCGGTGAATTACATATATATATATATATAGCATTAAGTGGAGGTCGAAAGCACTTACGAAGAGTGGGAGATTATAATACTTACAAAGAGAGGTTAAACAAGAGCTGTGAGTGGAAAGCTGAGTGGAATGATTTTAAGTCTATGGGTAGAAAAGGGAGGAGTGGGCGGAGGTAAGGATGTACAGAGGAAGAAGCCGTGGTCTCACGGAACATTTTCGAGCAATACTTGCTTCCAAAACTGCTGTTTTTTGCGATATCCAAACAATCGAATTTTTCTGGCAGATTATTTCGGAAAGATCTCCAGACGAACGTGTCCGTCTGGTGCCGACAGACTTCCAGCAATAATAGGGGTCCAATCAATGCTAATATTATAAGTGATTTCACAAACTGTCAGGTTCACTTTCGTTTTTAATCATCACATAATATATAAATACTATTCCTGATAAAATACCCAGATAATTTTAAAAGCACCGGGGTGGTATACAATGGACGTTGGTGTGTCCAGCTGTTTACATCCAAGCACGCCGCTCACTCAAGGTCACAGACTTCCTCACGATGGGATCCTGCTTGTCAATAACATGAGAAACGAGATTCAAAAGATGAAGTTACTGGGACTGGCTGAGCTTTATCCATTACCTTGTGATTTCTGGGTCATTCAAATTAAGCTCTGACCAGTTGATGATAAATGTTCTCACTTTCTCCTCTAGCAGGCTATTTGCTAATCCACAAACGTTTTCTAACTTAGTATATTCCGCTTCTGTGATAGAGCATCTCGTGTGACCACCTCTGGAGGAACCACACTTTTTTGCTAAAAATGTCCCCGTGTGGTGACGACTTAAGTTAGAGAGATGTGAGTGTAGGGAGATATGTGAGTGGACGTGCAAGTGGAAAGTTGTGTAAATGAAGTGAGAGTGGACTGAGGAAGTGCGGAATGTAAGAGGTGAGAGTGGAGAGAGGAGGAATGTAGGAGAGACAGAGATGAAATCAAGCTGAAGAGGTGTAGGTGAATATGTGAATGGTATTATGTCTGAGTGGAGAGGTGTGTGAGTGGAAGAAAGTGAACTGTTCGTGGACTGTGAGGAAGACGTACGTGAGAGGTGCAAGTGGCAAGGGGAGGAATGAAAAAAGTTAACTGAAAGTATAAACATCAAGGCAATACTTAAAATGGAATGATTTAAGTGAACGCAGGGAGATGTGTGGAACGAAGGGAGATGTGTGAGTGGAAAGGTGTGTGAGTGGAAGAAAATGAACTGTTCGTGGACTGTGGGGAAGATGTATGTGAGAGGTGCAAGTGGAAACGGGAGGAATGAAAAATGTTAAGTGAAAGCAGAGTACAAAACAGCAAGGGAACACTTAAAATGGAATGATTTAAGTGAACGAAGGGAGATGTGTGGAAGGAAATGGAGAAGTTTAGAAAGCCTAGAGTGAGAGGGGGAGACAGATGAGAGGTATGAGTGAAGAGGGGCAGCACACGAGAGACGTGGGTGGAGGCATGAGTAAACAGGGAAGGGGAAAAGCAGAACTACAGAAGTTTGAGTGTAAGGGGGAGATATGTGAAGGGAAAGGTAGAGTGGCCTGAGAGGGGGAAACTGATGAGAGGTTTAAGTGGAGATCAGAGGTACAGGAGGGGTGTGGGTGTTGGAAAAATGTTTACAAAGCGAGCAAAATCACACGTTTGGGTTGAAAGGTGTGAAATGTGAGTAAAAAGATAAATGAGAGCTGTAAATGGAAAGGGGACACGTTTAGGGGCGTGGGGAAAGGCAACGTGCAAACAGACGGGAAAATCATGAGCTGAGAGGTGTGCGCGAAGGAAGATGTGACGGGGAAATGGGAGAAGCTTGAGTGGATGGAAAGGTACAGGTAATAGTGGTGGTGGCAGACGCCATCAGACCGTCAGCCGCACAGCTAATTTCCGTAACTTAGGCCTTTCAGCCTGTGCTGTTTTTCTCGCCCAATATCCTGGGAATCAAGGCCACTGCATCATCCAGGTTACCACAGATACCTGCCCTACGTGTCGCCCTAGTTACTCATATTACCTACCAACCCATAAAAGGTGGATGTACACCTGAATCGGATGGCGGCAGCTGCCGGCACCAGGATTCGAACCCTAGACCCCGGTAGTATTGCAGTCACCAAGCTCATCACTCAGTGACCGCGGCGGTGGATAGAGAAGCGGAAGCAACTCCGAGATTTATGTGGCGAGAAGGGCTACTTTAATCCCTTTTAAAGAGGCGCAAGAAGCGGGAAAATGTACATTAAGAATTAAATTCCGAAGTAGAGAGGAGTACGTGGAGTAAATGAGTAAGTTCAGCAAAGAATGGTCTGAGTGTTTTGAGAAGAGTGGGCAAGTAACAGCTGTGCAACGAGAGGGGAGGAATACAGGAGGCTGAAGGACACGTGTAAAAAGAGAAAGATACAAATTCATCGACTATAAATGAATATGGGAGATACGTTGTTGTTTATCAGCTGCCCCTACCGGGCCGCCCCGTACAGTGAACTGATGTTCCCATGCCGCTAAAAGTGTTTTGCGACAGCGAGGAGCTGGGAAGATTATGGAGGTATGGTTCCTGGATGGACGCCGCATTTGAGGCTCTCCACCCAGTTAACAAGGGCACAAGAGTAAGATTCACATCACCAATGGGGAGATGTGTGTGTGCGTGGAGAGGAAAAAGGATTTAATGAAATGTGGAAACATTTGAGTGGGCTGAGAAGACGGGACATGAAAAGCTTAAATAAGGAAGAGAGGAAAGTGAAGGGTTGAGTGGAGACAAAATGTAAATAAGTAAGGCACCATTCGAGATGAAAAGATGCAAGAGAAAAGGGGAGAGGTATGAGTAAGCAGAGGCAAGGGCTGAGTTGAATGAGATGGGATGGCAAGTGTTAAGGTGTATGTGCGGAGGGGAGACATTTCAGACGTGGAGGCACGGTATATGCAGTGCCAGAAGAAACGTAATGGAGAGGATATGTGATGCGGTGGAAAGGAGTGAGGTGCTAGATGCCTGAGATGGGGAATGCCAATATGCAAACGGAGGCAAAGTTGGAGTTGAGGAAGCATGAATCAAAAGGCGAGACATGCAAATTAAAAATGTGGGAAGTGAGTGAAATAAAGAATTAAAAAAGGAAGGAGGGAAACAGCCTCTTGGGAAGTAAGAATAAAGACAACTACGAGTAAACTGGTAGTAGAGAGAAGTGTAAATCAGTCGAGGAAAGGCGAAAGACAAAAGGAAAAAGAAAATGCTGAAATATGAAGAGATGTGAGCAAGTAATAAAAATAAGCGGTGTTACAGAAATATGGTGAGGTATAAGCCTGAAGGGTGGCGATGAGAGAGTGTGTGTGTGTGTGTGTGTGTGTGTGTGTGTGTGTGTGTGTGTGTGTGTGTGTGTGTGTGTGTGTGTGTGTGTGTGTGTGTGTGTGTGTGTGTGTGTGTGTGTGTGTGTGTGTGTGTGTGTGTGTGTGTGTGTGTGTGTGTGTGTGTGTGTGTGTGTGTGTGTGTGTGTGTGTGTGTGTGTGTGTGTACAAATAGACTTGAGTTATAAGTGTTAAGGTGTCAGTGTGGAGAGGCGAGATGTGATAAAGGACACACACACACACACACACACACACACACACAAACTTGGAAAAAAGACGAGGCAAAAATTTGGAAAGAAATGTTTAGTGGGCTGGTGTGAGTGGCAGGGAGTGTGATGCCTGTGTGGAGTGGGTGAGGAGTCAGGTGGATTGCTAATGAAGTGGGAAATATGTGCAAATTCTCGTGTCCATTCTGGTGTGTGGGTGGGAATTGACAAAGCTCTCTCTCTCTCTCTCTCTCTGATAAAATTGCCTACGTAGGTGTTGGTGCGTGCGCATGAATGTGTGCAGGTGAACATGATTGTGTGCGTGGGTGTGTGCATGTGGGTATGTGCATGTGGGCGTGTGTGCGTGCGTGTGTGAGGGTGCAGATAACCATATAACAAGCCGGGTTACGACTGTCTTATCTGGAAATGAGTGGGTAGGAGAGGCGGCTGGTATTGACGGATGGAGGGGTCGGGGAGAGACGGGACAATAAAGGCATGATAAAAGGGCGCAGTTGTAAAAGACTATTGTGGAGAAGTTTCTTAATGTAGAAGAACCACTAGCCAAAAACGTCCATTCCCAAAACAGGTCACAATAGAAAGCTTAAAATGTGATCCATCTTCTGCAGAAAGTCTTCCTTAAAATAGCCTCTGAGAAGTATGAATGGAAAATATTGGGTATAGAACTCGAGTCATGTAAATTGCACTTCTGCTTTACAACTTGTGTTTTACCCCTATCAGCCAACATAATTAATACTTAAATTCTGGTTTATACATATGCGAGTTTAATTTCTACACTGTCCGAACAGATGACAATAACTGTAACTCCATTTGCCCTCATCTCATTAGCGCTGAGATATTATACTAGTGATAATGAATATTCTGATCACAAAACTCCATATATATAATGAAAAATCTGTATGCTTACCTATTACTGGCGTTAAACACGTATGTATGGACACAAAGGAACGCGAGAGGACACGTGACGCACCTTTGTTATGTGAGACGCAACTGATAACCGCAGCAGCCTCACCTTCCCCACCCTTCCACCCCCCTCCTACATCTCCCCTCCCACCAAGCTCGCTCACAAAGACTCACTTACCGGGTCGGGATTCACTGTCTCGATCCGCACGCAAACCTCTGAACTGTAACCGATTAGTGCACTTCTTCTTTTTCAAGAGGGTCAAGGCTAGGTTAGAATAGGTTGTTAGATTAGGTTGGGGTTTAATAAAGTAGTTATGATTATCCGAGGGAGGGAAAAAGCGCGCCGAAATGGTGCGGAGATAAGCGACCCAGACATGGCTCTTAGAGCGAGACCGTTGAGCACGACAGTAAAGGTTCATCGAATTCTATCAGCTTTAATATCGTAAAGAACGAGGTAAACAGAACTGGGAAATGGGCAGGCGATACCCCAACTTTACTTATTATTCTTTCTCCGCCACGGTACTTCTATCTCAAGCGTCTCCCCTCCCCTAAATTCCCAAACTACGGTGCTTCGAATACTCGGAGTTCATACTGACAGTCCCTCCCCGTCTCAAATGATAATGTGTAATTTTTCACACTACGGTACACTTACTCAAAGCCGTTCACCCTCCCACTATGCTGACCTGAATCCCTCGGGTTCGTTCTGGTGGTCTCTCATCCTCTCATACCTGATGCTCTTGTCCATCCACATCCATTTGCATCACCACTGTTTGCCCACGTGTTTCTGCTTCCCCAATACTGTATGGTTTGAATCCCTAGAGTTCACTTCAACAGTCCCTTAGCCTCAGCCTCCCTTTCTACTACCCTCACACCTTCCACCCACTTCTTTAATTACTGATTTCTCTCCCTCTCTCTCTCTCTCTCTCCTTACACCGGTCAGAATGGTGGAAAAAGTATGTTCCCTCCTTGTCCCTATTTACCCAGCAGTACGAAGGGGGTGACTGTGCCTAAATGAAGCAGTCCACATATAACACCCACAGCAGGATATGATGCAAGTCGAAATGGTGTAATATTATGATTTTTGTGTGACAATCCATATCTTCTGCTTTTTTATCTCGCAAATTCCCCCTTCGGTTCATCACCATCTCCCTTCATTTCCTCCCTCAATCATCACCATATTTATTCCTGCTTTTATATCATTCATTCCTGCTGTCATCACCATCTCACTCATTCCTGCTCTTATGCATCACCACCATCTCATTCATTCCTATTTTCATTCACTGCCAACTCATTCATTTCTGTTTTCAGTCAACGTCATTCACTCGTCTCATCCTACTTATCTCTCCTTTCCGTCTGTGTTTACATTTTATCTCCTCTGCTCCCCTGACACCATCTCTCTCTCTCTCTCTCTCACCACCTGCCTCTCCCTGCTTTCTTCGCTCATTTCCTTCTATTTATTTATCTTCGCCAACCCCCCCCTCTCTCTCTCACTCTGCTTTCCTCGCTCAGTTCCTTCCCATTTATTTATCTTCGCCAACCTCTCTCTCTCTCTCTCTCTCTCTCTCTCTCTCTCTCCCCTGCTTTGCCACTCCTTCCACTCTCCTACATTCTGCCACTCTGCCTCCCCTGCGTCTTTTTGCCCTTTACATCCCCTCTCTCACCCTTACCACACCTCCTGAACCCCTTCTCTAACCTAGCTACAAACCCTCCTCACTTCCTCAACACCCTGTCCCATTCCATTACCTTGCACAGTCTCCCTAAACATCCTCAATTTTCATCCTGCCACCACCTTCTTTTCTCCCTTCTCACCTTTCTCCCTTGACACCCTTTCCCCAATACTCTCTCACCCCTCCTCCCCTCAACCATCCGTTTCCTCCATCCCACCCTTCTTTCCCCTGTTCGTCTCCCTTGCCACCTCTCAATCCTCGCACACCCTGCCACCCCTCCTCACCCCTCTTTACCCCTGCCCTTCTCCCCTGTCACCCCTCCCCACCCCTCTTTACCCCTGCCCTTCTCCCCTGCCACCCCTCATCACCCCTCTTTACCCCTGCCCTTCTCCCCTGTCACCCCTCCCCACCCTCCATGCCCTGGTCCGCATCAGTGAGACAGGGCGGGGTCGGGTCAGTGACGGCCTGATGAAGAACGCTTTTAACGGGCGTCCGCTCTCACCCCACTGCCAACACCATTAACAACACCTCTTCCTGCACTGACACCACTGCTAATATTCCTAGCACTGACACTGACAACACTATTGAAAGTACTACCAACACTAACGAGACTTCTGATGGGAGTCCGCTCTTAGGTATTCAATGAATCCACTGGCAACACCATTTACATCACTTCCAGTACTGACAACGCCACCAATGCCACCAGTACCACCAATAATACCACTATTAATACAAACAACCCTACCAGTACCACCACCAATACTACCACTACCACCACTGACTACCATCAGTACCATGTAAGATAACCACTACCAGCACTAACCATATTATCAGTACCATCAATCCAACCACTGCCACCATTTCCAGTACCATCAAAACAACCAATACCAGGACTGACTACATTATCAGTTCAATCAATACTACCACAACCAACTCTGACAACACTTTCAATACTACCAACACTGACAACACTACCAGTATCACCATCACTACCAACACTGACAACATTACCACCAGCAATACCACAAAGTCTCCTGGTAATGGTATTCTGTGTAGCCGATATGTGACAACAGCTCAGAACGAAGTAGCTAATTAAAGTTGGCATTATAATTATCTTCAACATCACTGCTCCGTCAAAGCAACCGGGAACGCATTATCATTAGCGTCAGTAACACCGCTTTAATCAACATCAATATTACCACCATCAACATGCATCACAACAAATCATCAACATCAGCATACCATTTCTGTAATGAACATCAACATTACCACTAAGGTCGTGTGTGTGTGTGTGTGTGTGTGTGTGTGTGTGTGTGTGTGTGTGTGTGTGTGTGTGTGTGTGTGTGTGTTATTAACACCAACAAATATTTTGCCACAATCGGCTACAACACTACTACCAACAGCATCATTATCATCTACATCAATACCTCCATCATCAGCAGCATCCACAAAACCACTCTCACAAATGCCAATAACATCACCACCTTTATTACCATTAACACTGCCAGTAAAGTGCGCTTTGTGAACGCCCGACGATCGAGTGAGCGTTTGTACATACGCTTATCATCATAATTTCACCTTGGTGTAAACTTTAAACATTTCTGGTGAGGTAGTTGAACGATAACAGGAGAATAATTGAGCTAAAATATTTACTTTCTCACGGTTCCTTTCACACACACACACACACACACACACACACACACACACACACACACACACACACACACACACACTTGCGCGCGCGCAATCAACATATGAAAGTGAAAAACAACTCAAACCTAGCATGTGTCACTTTCATAATGCTTTAAATCGATTTCATTGTGCCGCATGTCAATTGAAGCCCTCGGTACATTCCCCTGGAATGCTGGGATTCCAAGGGGTTTCTTTGGTCTCTTGAGTAAATATATAGCTAAAAACAAAATTTAATGAATGCAACTCTTCTCTATTTCACATAGTACCAGTATAGAAGTTATTAGCCTCTGAAAACCATCGCGGTCGGGCAGTGTTGTGTCGGGCCGCTCATTTCTCAGCTGAACGTAAACATCGCTTCCCTACGCTTGCTCGCTCGCTCGTAATCACCACAACCACCGCTGCATCACCCTCGCATGATATATCTATTTCCAAAGCCACTGACACCGTATACATACATACATACATACATACTGTATACACACACACACACAATATATATATATATATATATATATATATATATATATATATATATATCAATCACAGCTTCAACAAAAATTTTAGGTACCATTATCATCACCATCACTATTATCAACGTCACCACTATCACCACAACGACCACTACCACCTCCCTCGACATAACACACCCCATTTCCATAGCCATCTGCACTGTCATCATTATTTTCGCCGCTCTTAAGAACTTCACCTCCCATTTCCTTTGCTGACACCATCTCCCCCCCCCCCGTCTCTCTCTCTCTCTCTCTCTCTCTCTCTCTCTCTCTCTCACACACACACACACACACACACACTATCTTCCCCTCACTCTCCCTATCTCACCACCCATCTCTCTTCTCCAGCACCACTCCCCTCCCAATCCCACATAACCCTTACACTAAGGGTCCTGCTCTCGTGGGCTTATGAGAATCCCAAATACCTTTTCTTTACCAGTTAGTCTTTTACAAGGGACATGTTAACCATTCACTTTCGTAGCTGGCCTCGTAGCTGAATTTAATCTTCCGGCGATTGTATACTGTACATAAAATAGGACGTCACCTGTCTGAAGGTATATTCTCGAACATTTGATTAGGTAAACTGTACAGGTAGATATTTTACCTCTTCAGTATGATGACGTCTTTACTCCTACCACAGCCAGACGGTTTTGATCAGTTTAAAATACGCCTCGAAATTAAGAGACTGTTGACTCTCCGTTAAGACCCTCAGCATGATGACGCATATATACTTCTGTTTTTCTTGATTCCGATGGGCAATTTTATTCAATTTAATACTCCTCTCACGGCGGGGTTTAAAGGTACAAGTAACACGCGAGGGACTATCAAGGTGCCTGATGTAGCAGATGTAGTGAAAACAGCTGAGGAACAAGCGTAAGCCTCCAAAAACCCATGAAACTACCTCCTCCTCCAACCTCCCAAGCAAGACACTCCCCAGACACCCTCCATCCCTACTCCATTACTCAACACTTCCCACCCTCGCCATCAAACACTCCTTCTCCCGGACCTTGAATCCTTGTATTCCAATCCAATCATACATTTATTATCCTTCAGTACTGTACTCTTATCCTCAGTTCCAAGCCTTGCAATTCCAGTACGCTGTTTTGAATCCATCACCAGTATATTCTGACAATCTCTCATCTTCTCAAACCAAATATTCCACTCCAAGCACAAGTGTCTACTCCATTACCTCCAACCACTGTCCCAAGCTTTACAACTCCGCTAATATGCTCTACCGAATCTCTTGCATTCTGACAACCACTCATCTTCTCAAAGCACATAGTAGATACTCTGTTCACTTTAACTAGGCGTCAAATTGCCATCTCTCCATCTCGAATGCAGATTTAATACTGGGATACGATGCTAGTCACGAAGAAATACTATGGAATGATACAATACCGTCTTATTCGGCCACTGAGCGACAGGATAAAATTGCTGCAAAGGACGAAAATTTCCGCCAAGTTAAGGTGAATGAACTGTAGTACACTCACACATGTATTCTCTCCACAAACGGACTTCTGTTTTATGATATAAGGCTTCCAACTCCACCAATATACAGGCTCGAATTCCCTCTGCGTAATCTGACAGCCCTTTCATCTTTCCAAACTACCTAATATATTCCCCACCAGTCTTACAATCCCATCTTCCAAACATGCCGGCCCTACGGATATGCGTCTAATAAACATGTGACCCTCCAACCATGGTCAAAAAAATTTCTTCAAATTTCACACGACTCTTCACTGCAGGAGAAGCTTTTCGGTAAGATAAGGTATTAACAAAGGTTCTCCCCCAAAGCTGAATAACACAGCCACGTGGCCGCAAAAATAAATTATTTTCACAGCCCATCATCCATTCTAATAAAATATTCTTGTCCACTCGCCTATGTATCTTACACACTACTGTTTTCTATCGTATGGTCCTACCTTCGGACTCCTCCTTGGAAAGGTTCATTTTTCTTCATTACAATCCTTTCTCCTTAACCTGGCCTAGCTTTTCGTTCTATTATAGTTTATTTCGCGTAGTTCAGTAACCGAATAGTACAATGCTACAGCTCTGCATCCTTGCCATAGCATCATTTTGTAACCAGCATCATATTCTCGCATTAATCAATTGTCACGACCAAGCAGTCAAGATGGTGAGATGGCAATTTTAGGCCAAATTACATGAAAAAGCGTACACCATTTACCTTGTTAAAGCCTTCCAATCCCCTCAATGTGCTAGTTCCAGTCCTAAGATTTACTATAGACACTCACTTATCCTTTCATACCCGATGTTCTTGTCCAAACTCAAAATAATATTTTCCTCACTTATATTTACTTCTCCTGTTACCAGCATTGCTCCCAACTTCCCCAATATGCTGGCTGGAATCCCACAAGTTCATTTTGACAGCTCCTCACCCTTTACTTACAGGCTCACCCGCTACGGCCACCTGTTGCACCTTCACACTTTCCAGCCACAAGTTGGAAGGGAAGAGGCTGGAAAATGGAGGTATAGGAAGCTACACGGAATATATCGTGGTGGTAGAGTATTGGTGTATAGTGTATGCAGTGGCGGTACAGTTTTGGTGTATGGTGTATGAAGTCACTTATTTTCTCGGCGAATACACGAGATCTGTGGTTCACGCACTTTAGCTTGGCGGAGAAATCTGACCTGTTTACAGTTTCTTTCCAGTGGCTCTGTGACACAATATGACAAAAATAAGGACCTGCATCCTTTCCATAGCACTTTTTCGTGACTTGCACCATTCTCAACTCTTAATCTATTGCCACAGTTCAGCATTCAAGATAGAGAGATGGCAATTTTACGCACAGTTAATGGATTCTGGGTAGAGTGCGGATCTCGGCATGCTCCTTCACCCTCGCGGTTTGACGGATACACTCGTTAGTTTCACCAGTATGTCGGTAGAAAGATCAATAATAAATTCCTTGGCACCTTCTCTTCCTCTTCCCAGGCCCTCCCTTTACATGCCTCGTGACTTTTATTACATTTTTTCTTAACCCAGTGCCATGCCCACCGCCGTAAAACTCTGCCTCCCGTGACCAGGCGGTTGTCAAGTCGCGTCTGGACAATGCCACGGGGTCAAGGTGCCAAGGAAAGGTCGTGGTTTAAGGAAAGGTCAACCCTACCACCTCTCCTCTTCTCTAACTGTAACTAAACGTGAAACTGGATTATCACAGTGTGCTTAAACACTCTGCTTAAATACTCTGCACTAAAATCCAACTACGTTTTAACCAGGCACAGGACGACTAACTTTCAAGGATAAATACATAAGTTAAAGGAATTTTAAGATTGAGTTCATGGGATTTTATGAAAATTAGCAAAGCCAAGATTATTTTCATTATATAAAAAAATATAACATTTCCTCGTATACTGTAACTGTACAAATAAATTCAGCTGTTTTTCTATGTTACCGTAACAAAAGCTATTTGCTAAACTTGGTAAAAACGAGTTTCTTTGGCTAGTAAAAACCGACGTAGCTACACTGACCTTTTGCACATGGTAATTTAAACAGATGATACGCTAAGGGTTTAGATTTGACGAGGGGAGGTTCTGCGACCTCCACCTTCCTTCAGCGGCAACTAGCTCCGTATAAGCAGAGGAATAGTGTTCACTGCCCACATAGTGTTTTTACTGACTACCAGTCTCGAAATAAGACAACTGAACAACACTATGGACACCTCTGATAGCCGCACCCACCTGCCTAACATGGGCCAACCGGCCTACTGCAGTTATCCTCTCATGTTCTTATGTTCAACCATATCCACCACTCCCAGCACATCCCAAAAGGTGTCCTATTTTCAGACGCACCTCAGATGCACACCAAACGCACCTCTGATATATCACAGACACGCTCCTGTGGGTGCGGCAAAATTTGATGGACGTGAAGAGTATGACGCTCATAAAGCTCAAAGTTGTAATCTGCCAGATACAGTCCTACAAAAAGGTACAGTGACTCAGACAGTGAGTGGTACCGACGCACACTGGATTTGACCGCCCCTGTGGGTGCAGCAAACATAAACTCCTCCTCCTCCTCTTCCTCTTCCTCCTCCTCATCCCCCTCCTATCCTTCCACCTTCTCCTCCTCCTCCTCCGCCAGTTTCAGCCTTACTATTTTATTTTCCTCCTCACCAACACTCATGCCCCTGTCTCGCTTTTACTCTCCACTCTCTTTCCCTCCCAATTCTTATTGTCTTTCTCCATCAAAAATTTCTCTCCCTCTCTCTCTCTTTCTGCATCCCACTTCTATCTTTTCAACACTAGATCTCTACTACCATCACGCTCCTTTCTACCCTAATTTCTTTACCTGCACAAGTTCTTTCCTATCTAATTATTTTCGTCCAATTAACTCTTCCTTCTCTCCTTCATTTAATTCCTTTATTAATCACTTTGATGCAATTACGAACTTCCTATCTCATTTACATCCTGTTTACATCCCTCTACCTTGACTCAATTTGTTTGCTAAAGCTCTCTTGTCTCTATTTCTTTTCCTGGAAGCTCTCCGTCCTCTATTCTGGCCCTATCCTGGATCAACAACTCAGCTCTCTCTACCTTCCTCTATTTAAAGGAACTCTACCCACTCTAAATATTTCTGGCTTCCTTAGCACAAGTATTCTCTCTCTCTCTCTCTCTCTCTCTCTCTCTCTCTCTCTCTCTCTCTCTCTCCATCATTCTGACACTCATTTTGTCTAATCTCCTCGCAAAAATTGGATCCCGATTCTCTTACTTCGGCTACCCGGATCTCTCTCTCTCTCTCTCTCTCTCTCTCTCCTTTCTTGTCCTTCCCTTCTCTTTCTCTCTTTTTTTCCCTTTTCTCTCTATGTTCTCTCTCTTCTTGTTTGTTTTCTCTTCTTTCTCTTTTTTTCTTTCTGCTCCCGTGCTTACTGTCTTTCTTTTCTCTATTTTCTATCTACCTTCTTTTTCTTTCCTTTCTCTCCACTGTATCTTTCCCCATCATATTTTTTTTTGTCTCTCCCTCTTTTCTTTGGCGTCCGACACTCCTAAATTTTCTTTTTTTTATCTCTCTTTTTTTCCCCCCTTTCACCAGGGATCCTGTTCATTATCGTTCATTATCGCCAGCGGACTTTCCAATAAATTTACCTTTTTTTTTTTTATTATCAGTGCTTTAGCTCACATTTCCTATCACTGAGCTCTCTCTCTCTCTCTCTCTCTCTCTCTCTCTCTCTCTCTCTCTTCCTTTGAGCAGTCACCTGTGATTCCTGCCGTACCCAGAATGCTTTTTGCTTTCTCCCTTTTTATCACAGGACAAACTTCTTCTTTGCGGCGTACGTACACAGAGGCATACATAAGTGAAGCGTACACAGACGTACACTCTCAAGGCCACTCTTACGCACGCACACACACACACACACACACACACACACACACACATTTGCCAATTAGGCTATCATTACACAGAAAGAGCATCCACACTCACACACACACACTTTTTGAAAACGTATACAAACACATGTTTATGTATACTTCCAGGTCACTCAAATACATTAATGAACAGGCTAACATTACCAGCTTCCTGTACACACACACACACACACACACACACACACACACACACACACACACACACACACACACACACACTGTATACTAAATTCACCCTTATACCATATACTTTCAAAGTGAAGAGAAATAAATAAAATACACACATGCAGAGTTAAAAAGACACTATGCACGAGAAGACAACTACCATACCTCATACTGCCGTAAGTCACACTGCCACCCACACCTCTCTTACACACCTTGCACCCTCACTTTTCACACAGTCACACTACCTCACACTACCACAGACTGCCACAATTCCCAAAGCCACTCTTGCAGCAAGACACCTAACACCTCCACATACTGCTTCACTTAATCACATCGCCCACTGCTATCCCTCATACTAACACACACTGCCATACAAAGCAACTTGCAACACCTCATACTATCATTAACACTGCCACAACTGACAGCCATACTGCACACTCCCATAACTTACAAATACAAACACAAGCCCCAGTCACACCTTACACAAACACACACGCCACTGCTCCATCAACATACTATCACACTTTACGCAGCCACACTCCACAGCACACACCTCAGTCTTCAGAGTCACATCTCGCATACTCACAGGACACACTTCTTCACGCACTACCACACCTCACAATCCTACCTCATAAATTTACTACCACATTACACAGTAAGTCACCTCACATTCACATTTCACTTGAATGCACCACACACTACAAAGCTACACACAACCACACCTTACACGCACCGCAGTCACATCTCACATTACTGCACCACACACCACCACAGTACGAACTACCACACTTCACACAAACTTCAGTCACAACTCACTTATTCGCACCACACCTCAAACTCTACCACACCTTACAGTCACATACAACCACACAGTACACTACATCACACATACTACCACACCTAATGCACACCTTTCAGTTACACCTCACACCTCCCGTCTCTACTGAACGGTAACTTTTCCAACACACACGGAAGAGCCATATATGCATTAACGACACACACACCTCTCTCTCTCTCTCTCTCTCTCTCTCAACAGTGCGGTCAGGTGAAAGCAAAAACTATGGAGGTATAAAAAATGGTGACACGGCTCTCGTTCATTTGCTTTACCTGTCCATTACTGTCCACCACCATCACCATTACCATCACCACCATCATCATTACCATCACCACCATCATCATTATTACCATCACCATCATCATCATTACCATCACCACCATTATTACCACCATTACCGTTACCATCACCATAATCATTACCATCACCACCATCATCATTACCATCACAACCATTAACACCATTACATGCACCACTATTATTTTTGTTTCCACTAATATTACCATCACCACCATGATTATACCCATTCCTATTACCCCCCTCACATAATTACCACCATCATCATTACCATTACCATCACCACCATCATCATTACCATCCCAATTATTAACATTACGCATCTTCCCTTATATTATCACCACCACGACTACCATCATCACCACTACCTTCATAACTACCAAAACCACCACCACCATTATTGCTATACAGTACCATTTAATCCTAATATAATCACTACTACATTATTACCACCACCACTACCACTACCATCACCACATCAATCATCAGCCCTACTTCCACTGACACCATCACTAACATCGTCATCATCATCACCACTATTACCATCACTGTTATTACCATCATCCCTATTCCCCTAGTATTAACATCACACTTCTACATCATCACTACTATCACCACCAACTGCATAAGCATCACCACTTCTATCAACTTCATCACCCTCACTTCCCTTAGCAATACCACCATCATTGCCATTACATCTACTACCCGTGCAAATTACCACCACTTCCACTATATCATCAGCACCACTATCATCACCACCACCACCATCATCATCATCACTACTGTTTTAATCATCAGTCATTACCAACTGTTATCACCACCATCACCACCATTTTTACCACCCTTCATCACGACCACCACCACTACTAACATCACCACAGCCCTCACTATCATCACTCATAGCCACTCACTGCCAGCATTTTCACAAACACCATCATCACTTTCATCATCAACATCAACCGTCGCTTTCGCCAACATTGCCACCACTCCCTTCTCCACCACTCACTGCCAAAAGGAAGAGAAGGAGGAGAAGGAGGAGGAGGAGGAGGAGGAGGAGGAGAGGATGGAGGAGAAAGGGGGGGGACCTGGTGTATATGCTGCTCTCTCAACCACCACCATCATCACCATCATCATCACCACAATTACTTCCTTATCTGGCTTTCCTATCTCCCTCTCTCTTCTCTTTATCACTTTTTTGTGCCTACGTTCCAGTAAGCGACAAAAATAGAGAGCGAGCGGGGGGGAGGGGGAGGAGGAGGAGGAGAGAAAGAGAGAGCGGAGGGAGGGGGAGGGATCGACCAAGCGTTTTTATTATTTTACTTTTTTCTATTTTTTTCCTTCTCCCTCTTCCCTTTTTTTTTTTTTTTTTTTTTTTTTTTTTTTTTTCGTGGAAGAGGAAAATTGTTGAAGGCAGAGGATAGGAATTTGGGTACATTAGACTTGCCTTTATCATCCCCATCTTCACCATCACCATCATCACTCACCTGAGAGAGAGAAAAAAAATATATATATACATGAGTTGAATGGCATAGGAGAAGTGTGTGTATGTGAGAGAGAGAGAGAGAGAGAGAGTGAGAGAGAGAGAGTGTCTGAAGGGTAGAAGTGCCTGCCACAAATAATCAAGAAAGAAAGACCAAACGAAAGAAACGCAGCAAGAAAACGCGACTACCATTAAGGGCAGCAAGTACTGGCCAATAGACATAATATAACCTACCACAGCTTTCTTTCCTCCAGCCTCTCCCCGCCCGTATTCCAGTACCTTACGCTGCTTCTCTCCCTGTCTACCCCTCAACGATATATATATATATATATATATATATATATATATATATATATATATATATATATATATATATATATATATTTTTTTTTTCCCTGCATATCTAAAGAGAGACCAAGTCGGACTGAAACAAAGTATAAGGAGAGCTGGTGACGCATTACTTACTGTAACACATATAGCTCACTAGCGGCAGAACTAGAGTTCTGTTCTTCTGTGTGCCAGACTGCTAGATGCAGTCTTTTTTTCTCCAAATTCCTGTTGATCCAACACTATAACTGGGGACCTGGATGTAACACTGACTATTGCAGGTCGTGTTCCAAGAAGTCCCAGCAACGCTGGTATGCACGACAGAAACACAGCAAAACTTACTGCCTTAACGACTCTCGTGTAGTCGATACGCAAACCCCTAAGCCCCGTCACAATAAACACGTGTTGTACGTGTGTATATTTCTTCCATCTGAACAATTTCCAACACGACACTGAAATCAAGACGCATTACAATCACTGCCTCTCACCAAGTTTCTCTCTCTCTCTCGTATCTCATTTACCAACCTGTCTTTACCAGCCTTCCCCTAGCCAAATTCAGGCTTCCTCCCCCCACCCTCCCTGCCTCTTCCTCCGCCTGCTAAATCCTCGAACATTTTCCCCTTCCACACCATCCCCTCCTGTAAGTCTCCTTTCCTTTCAATGATTTCTTTTGCCGACTCCACAGTGTGGGCGAGGCATGGCATCTCTTCATGATGGAAGAGCAGGTATAGGAAGAAGAGGTTCTAAGAGAATGGGTTTCTGGTAACTGGGAGAGTCCGGGAGCGCCTAGGAAAACGAAATTTTGCATAGTGGTACACCTCAACCACAAGCAGATTTTGGTGAGCCCGCGAGGACTGTCCCCCACCGGGGGAGGATGATGGACGGCCCCTTGTGGTCAAGGTCAGTGACAGTAATCATGGCCACATTTTTCTTTTTACTTATTAAAACGAAATTTTGCACAATGGTAGAACTCTACCCAGACCAGTTTTCTGGCAGAGTGGGAACCCCGACAGTTGACCCCCCACAGGGGTGTGTGGCTCCGTGGGTCTCCTGCTGTGGGCTGGGGCTGCACACCTTTCCTATGCTTGTTTCTTTTTCCCAATCAGTTTCCCAGTTTCTTTCCCATATTCGCTGCTCATTTCCTCTCCCATTCCGTTTTCATTTGCACTTGAATTTTTCCATTCTAAATTTTCTCTCCCCGTTTTTTACCTTAAACCTTCCTATTTTTCACTCTACATTCTTCTTCCCCTTTCACCTTCTTACTTTCCCTTTTTATTCCCTTCAATGTCCTCCCATACTCCAGTCTCCTCGTCCCCTTCCAATTTTTTTTTTAACTTTCCAAAATAAGTTTCTCATTTTTTCAATCTGGCACTCATTCAAGTTCTCCCCTTTTTCTGAACTTCCTTTCTTCATGCCCCTCCCCCTCCCTTTTCTCTCTCTCTCTCTCTCTCTGTAGGTTCTTCTTAGTCCTCCTCTTTCCTCACTCTTCCCATTTTTTCACTCAAGTCAGTCTTTCATATATTAGTGTTTCTCTCTATCCATTCTCCTCCTCCTCTAGTCTTCCTCCTACCTCATCCACCATCTCCGCATTCTTTCTTTTCCCAACTCTTCCCTTCTTTCTCTTACTCATCCCCTGTTCTTCCTCTTCATCTCACACTCCATCTAGTTTCCTCTCTTCCACTACTCTTACTCTTTCACAGCCTTCCTTGTCTCCACTGTTACTCCTCTCGAATCTTCCTTATCCTTCTCTTTCTCTTTACTTACTCTCTTCTTAGTCTTTCCTTTGTCAGTATTTCTCGCTCTTCCTCAGCCTTCCCTTTCTCTACTCCTACTTTTCTCGAATCTTTCTCTTCCTTCTCTTACTCTTTCTCTTCTCTGATTCTCTTCCCACCCTTACCTTTCTCCTCCTCTTCTTACCCCACACTCAGCCTCTTCCTAAGTCCATATTTCCTTTCTCTATGCCCCAAGTCTCTCTCTATTTCTCTTCTTCTTTCCCTAAACTCACTCTCTTCTCAATCCTCTCTTTCCCAATCTTTCACTCCATCCCCCTCTTCCCCCACTCTGTTCACAGCCTTCCCTATCTATAACCAAGCCACCCCACCCTTCTTCACGCTCGAACACCCCCAGAGAAAAAAAGAAAAAAGGAAAAACTGTGCCCCTTTATATAGACAAGCGGGCAACACACCCCTAAGCTAAACACCCACGGCCGTTAACATAGACAATCTGTTCTGCGAGGGGCAAAAAAAAAAGACGATCCTTTTTCTCCCTCGATTTTCGTTCTTTTTTCTGGTTAAGGGTGAGTGAGAGGGAGTGGAAAGGAACTGATGGAGTGGACGTGGGGGGAGAAATGGAAGGGGTGTTGTGGTTTGAGTGGGAGTGAATTGAGTGTTGGAGAGGAAATGAAGAGAGTGGGAGCAGAGGTGAGGGAGAGATGGTGGAGAGATGAGGGTGAAAGGCAGGAGGGGGAAACTGTATGAGTAGGATTGGTAAAATGAAAAAGAAGAAAGAGAGGGACAAGAGGAGGAGAGAGCGACTAAATATGTGCGAAAGGGCTAAGGTGTGGTGAGAGTGGAAGAGGTGTGGCGTAAATGACAGGGAGAAACTGTGTGAGTGGGAGCGATCAGTGAGAGACAGAGAGGAAGAGGAGAGGAGAGTGGGAGCAAAATAGGTAGGAGTAGGGGAAATGTGGAGAGAGTTATCATATGGGAATAATAGAGGGTGAAATCAGGGAGTGAATGAGAGTGAAAAGGATGGATTGAGGGAGGTGACTGTGTGAAGGGGGTGCGAGTGAGAGGCGGGGAGATGAGACGGCTGAGTGGGAGTGGGGAGAAACTTCCGAGAGTGATTAACTGATGGAGGGAGGGAGAAGAATGGACGGGAGTGGAAGTGAAGTGAGAGTCGGAGGAAGAAGTGTTGATAGGAAAGTGTAAAGTGAGGGTGGAAAGTGGCTTCTCTGAGTGGGGAAATGGGAGCGTAGGAGGACTGAAGTGAGAGTGGGAAGGGGAAGGAAAGGTTCTGAGAAGTGGAAGAAAGGCTGTAAGTGGGAACTAGGGAAAGAGTATATGTGGTGTGCGTGAGAGAGGAAAGAGGGAGGAACGAATCAAGGAAATGGGAAGCATGAGAAAGACAAAATAAAAAGAAAGGAAGATATGCAAGGAAGAGATAAGTGAAAAAAAAAAATGGAGAAAAAGAAGGAAACTGGGGGGAGAGAAAGGAGAAAGTGGAGACAGATAAATAATGGATGGAGGGGTGATGGAAAAAGACTGGGGACAGGGAGAGGGTGGGGGGGAGAGACTGTAAACGTTTGAGGAAGATGATGATAAAGATAAGGAGGAAAGTTAACAGAAAATGAAGGAAAAGATGGGAAACGGGAAGGATAACAGCGTAAAAGGTGAAGGTGGAGAGGGATAACGAAGGGAGGAAGGTTTGTGGATAATGGTGGAAAAAGATGGGGAAGGGAGAGAGGACTGTGTAAAAGGTGGAGAAGGTGATGAGGAGAAAAAGAATGGGAAGAAGGGTTGTGGAAAAGCAAAAAGATAAGGAAGGGGACGGGAATGTACAATAAAAGCAAGAGCAGATAGAGTAAGATAAAAATAAAAAAAAGGAAGAGAAGAGGAAAATGGTGACGATGGGAAGGGAATGAATAGTACGTAAATGGCGGAGAAAGTGGGGAAGGGTGACGAAAAGGAGTGAGAGATTTGCATTAGGAA
>NC_137028.1:5271461-5346461 GCF_032717465.1 Coenobita brevimanus | reverse complement strand
AAGGGCTACAAGAATGGTGGAAAAGGTTAAGGAAAAGAGAAGGGATGATGAAAGCAGGAGAGTACGTGAGGAAAGCAGATGGAAAAGCAAGAGAGGGTAGGGGAAAGAATAGGGGGATAAGCAAGATTTACAGAAGAGATGGAAATGGTAGGAAAAGGAGGTACGGAATTACAGGTAAGAGGAGAAGAGCATGGAAAGAAAATATATATCAAGAAAGAAAGTAGGTGGATGAGCAAGAGTTGGAGAAGAGAAGGAAAAAGAAGAGTAAGAGGGAGGGAGGAGAATACGTGTATATGGAAAGAGGAAAGAAAAAGATGGTAGAGGGTAGGGGAGGAAGAGAGGGAGAATGGACAGAGGAAGGGAGGGGAGACAGCAAGGGAGTAAAGGGCTGAAGATGTGAAGGATGACGGAAGAATACAACACAGAATAAGAAAGAGAGGGAGTAGGGGTACCAGGCTGGGGAAAACAGGGGGAAACAGAGAATGGGTATGAGGACACAGAGAGAGTTTAGTAGGGAGAGAGTAAACAATGGGGGAGCGAAGAGGGAAGAGGGACAGGGAGAAGAGGGACAGGGAGAAGAGGGACAGGGAGAAAAATAATAGATGAGCAAATAATAATAATAATAATAATAATAATAATAATAATAATAATACCTAACAAAGAATGGACCCTGCTTTCATTCATGCTAACTAAAGACTGTTTTATCTACAGTAAGAAAGACTTCAGACTGGACGGGTTCAATACGGCCTTCATTGTGCCTCTCACTACACTGGGGTTCTTCTAAGGTGGGCGTATCAATCTGGAGAAAGTCAGAATGTAATTGAAAAAAAAAAAAAAAAGCCTCCTCAGGGTGAATGAATTACAGAAAGAAGCAAAACAAAATACCAGCAAAATACGAAAAAATATGATACACAACCATAATAAAATGAAAAAAGGGGAGATATAACACTAGACCAAACAAAGCAGGAGGGGAAGCCTAACATAAACAAGCAGCCGGTCAAACAACCACAGAGAAAACACGAGAATTCATAACACTGACAAAAAAAAAAATGAGAGAGAGAGAGAGAGAGAGAGAGAGAGACAGAGAGAGAGAGAGAGAAACAAGCAATGTACGGATGATAAACCCCCCCTCCCTTCCCCCAAAAAACAAATCAAGGTGAACCTGTATGACAATGAAACAAGATAATGGAAATCTGAAAAGAATGACAGACCGACTTAACCCTCACATGGTCGGGCTAACTCTAGTATTCTTTCCCGGCTAACAATGAGTCATAGGAGCCTGACAGCTACGAGAGGACCAAGAAAACAACAGACCAAAAAGGGGACAGACCAAAAGGATGAACGTATACCCAAAGAAGGACATGACGAAAATGCGGGGAGAAGGACGGGTATTGGACTAACAGGGAACAGCAAAAAACAACAAACCAGCCTTCAAGACGCATCCCTTCTTATCAAATTTACACCCTCACACCCACAACGGCACCTCAGGGGGGGCTAGGGGGAGGAGGGAGAGAAGGAGGGAGAGGAGAGGCTGAGGAGGTGAAGAGGGAGGAGTGACGGAGACAGGTGGAGAAAATAAGGTGGGAAGGAGAGGGGGATTGGGAATGAAAGAGGGAGGAATGAGGGAAAAGGTGGAAGATGGGAAGGGATAGAGAGGGAGAGGAGAAAGGTGACGATGAAAGAAGGAAGAGGGTTGTGGGAGGAGGAGTGATGGGGGGGGGGAGAACGTTACTCTATATTTGAGGGGGATATTATAGGACTGTATGATGAAGGGTAACGAAGGGGATGAGGGTGGAGGTGGGGAGGGGGGGAAGGGGACGGGGTTGGGAGGGTGGACATTACATACCTTGGATATGGAGGGGGGGAGGGGTAGTAAAAGAAAGGGGCTACAAGACATGGGAAGGGGGAATGGCTGGGAAGGGAAGTGAAAGAGGGATGAAAGCTACTACATACGTGGAGAATGATATAGGGAAGGGGAAGGGAAAACAAAAGGAAGAATTAGGAGGGTGCTCCTTTATCTATACAGTGATGTGGGGTGGGGAGATGTGGGGGTGTGGGGTGAAGGGAAGGGGAGAGAGAGGTAGAGTTGGGAGGAAGTGAGGTGGATAAAGGGGAGGGGTGAAACAGGGAGAGAAGGGAGGGATTATATATGTATATACCGGTATATATATATGGGGGAGGATGAGAAAGGGATGAGGAAAGGGAAAAAGGGGCGAAAGATGTGTAGAGTGAGGGAAGTGGATGATGGTGGGGTATTATATATCAGGGGGAGAGGGTAGTGTTTTCACCTCCTGGGAGACCACGACAACACACGGTAATAATTTAAGGCCGGCGTTACACTTCACATGTCAACACCACGTCGGGGATCCTCAGCTGCTGCACCTTCCTCACACATATACGCCTACGTACTCAAACGCGCGCACGCACGCACGCGCGCACGCACGCACGCACGCGCACACACACACACACACACACACACACACACACACACACACACACACACACACACACACATAACCATCTCTTCTTAAAAACATGCAGTGTATACAATCTTACTACCATAACTTGGAAGATGAAGTACACCCACCTAGTAAAAGTGTGTTTACTGTGAGGATTACCAACCAAGTACATTCTATAAAAATATGCCCCCCCTCCCAACACACACACGGATGCTGTGTACCCTATTTGTCTGACTGGTGGTGACGGCAGAGGCAACAAACTGTGTGTGTGTGTGTGTGTGTGTGTGTGTGTGTGTGTGTGTGTGTGTGTGTGTGTGTGTGTGTGTGTGTGTGTGTGTGTGTGTGTGTGTGTGTGTGTGTGTGTGTGTGTGTGTGTGTGTGTGTGTGTGTGTGTGTGTGTGTGTGTGTGCGTGCGCGCGCGCGCGCCGATGGTATGGCAAGTTCATAAAGCGTAGGCCGGGTGCGCGCGTACACACACTCTCTCTCTCTCTCTCTCTCTCTCTCTCTCTCTCTCTCTCTTTCTCTCTGAAAAGCCTGTACTTAAACCTACACAAAACTCACCAAGCACCTTAACAGTACTACTTCGCAGTTACACAGACCATTACAGTAACACAAAACATGACAGAAATACCTCCTACAGTATCGTAATATCCAACAGATTTGACGCCTTTTTGTACAATTACTTCTACATTTATTTTATCTTTGCCAGACGATTTTATTCAGCTTACGAGACGCCTCACGTTGTCACGGGGATTCAAAATTTTCAATGCGATTTTTTTTTTTTTTTTTAAGCTACGGTCAAGTGATTTTATTTGGTTTTCGAAAAAACTGTCCGAAGTGGAGAATAAAGTTTTTCATTACGATTTTTTTTCTCCAAGTTACAGTCAAGTGATTTTATTCGATTTAGAAGAGATCGTACGAAATGGAGAGGTTCAGCGTAACCCCTTCGCTGAATAAAGTTCCTAAAAGCTGAATGAAATCGTCTGTCGGTAGCCAGAAGTAATGCCGACATCGTACTGAAAGGGTAAGTGCATTCTATGTTAATGGTGCTTTCGAGGTCGTATTCATACGGTAGGGCAGGGTAGGAGTATAGGAGCTGGGGTAGGGGTAGGGGTAAGGGTAGGGGTACAATAAAGTAATATAGAATAGGGTAGCGTAGTGAAGGGTATGGTAACGTAATACAGGGTAGAGTAGGGTTGGGTTAAGCAGAATAGGTGGGTATAGTAGGAAAAGCTGTGATTAAAGCATCTATTCCAGTATTAAAAAAAAAAAAGTAACATCCACTCCCATCCTATCTTTAAGCTGTAAGGGGTCGTTCGCATCTGAATAAAGCTGTCCGGATGCCGTCACAAGCGCACATACAAAAGTATTTGATCGCTAGTGGACCATCACGGCTGTAACACGGGTCTTCGCTGATGTCTCCGTGAATGAGTCACTTTGCGTCCTGAAACTGCTAGTGAATGACAAACGGACAAGGCTGCCCCTAGAAATGACGCATCATTCAAACCGAAAATGTTAGAGTAGCGATGGAATTTAATGAGAATGCCCTAAACTCCCTCACTGAGTAAAGAAGAAAATAACTCGTCCCAGATCAACCTGAAAATAAAATGCAAAAAGAATACCCAGAGACGTCTTACCAAAGGTGAATGAAATTGTCTGGAGTTTTCTGCATACACTAGAAATGCCGTTCTAGGATGAAGGGGTTATTCGGAGTTTCCAAAATCGTCTGGCGGCAGAATATCCTGAGGTCGTTATCGCAGCGACAGGTTACCGAAAAATATATATCTCCTTTATATTTCTACATACATACAAACATATATACAAATAAAGGGTTTATACAAATATTATATATGTACATGGATTCCTCTCTATGAACAGACCTATGCCATAAATGAAGCGATTCTGTGTTAATGAACAAAGTTTTTGCCCCCTAGTTATGGGGGTGGAGGGGATTCTACTTTTATGAACAGACCTAAACAGTTTTGAGGGAGGGATCCTGCTTTTATGAACCAAGTTACGCAATTTTTACGGAGGGGGGTTGCTTTTATGAACAAACTTGGAGTATTTGTCATCATGCACATCATCACTATTATTATGACCAGGATATCAGGAATATTACTTTAATTTCTATTATTATCACTATTACTATTTTGTTCTTGTTCTTGGTTACTACTATTATTACGATTATTAGTAACAACTTTTAGAGGTGGTAGTAAGAGCAGCAATAGTCGTGGCTGTACTAATATTATTTCCGTTGATAACATCTATTACTTTACATAAATTTTTCTTATTTATTTATTTATTTATTTTTTTTTTTGGGGGGAGGTGGGAGCAAGCTTTTACGTTCGTACCTCGATGTGCAGTGGCCAAAAGGATAACATAAAGGGACGCATATAAAAGAAACCGTAGGAGATAAAAATGTATATATGATGTTTACTCCCTACATCCACCACTGCTAAGGAAAACATCACAAACTTTTTAAGGGCCTAGTAATTTTCTGGTTACGACTTACCTACCTCGCCTCGCCTCACCTTCCCCCCCCCCCCTCCAACACAACCCCCCTTCCCCACCCCGGAGGACGCTCTCTCTCTCTCTCTCTCTCTCTCTCTCTCTCATCTACGATTCTGGAAATTTTTCTTTTTCTGCATTTTGTTCCTTGTCTTTGGCGTTTTGTTTTTCCTTCGTTACGTACTCTCCATCTTCAATCGGTTTCTTCCTTGCACGATCGAAAAACTAGCATGCTTTTACTGTCCATGATTTTTATTAATTCATTTATTTATTCGTCTGTACCCCTTTCTATTATGTATTTTATCGGCCGGCTTGCGCAAGCCTGACAAGGGTGGGCAGCTCTACACGCTCCTACTTAGTCTACAGTTTTCTAGCAATGTGTATTCTCCATTCTTTTATGTACTATGCTTTCTACTGTGTACTCTCCTTTCTATTACTGTACTCTCCTTTCCACTAACGCGTACTCTCTATTAACATGCACTCTCCTTTCCTTTTCCTTCCTTTGGTGCTGGAGAGGGACGCCTTCATGTGGTGGCAAGTATATAAGCAAGTCGCTCAGTTAACTGCTTATACAAACTTCCCTCAGTTACTTCCCTATCCCCCAAAAGGATGATGGTGGACTGTGGGAGGAAAGTAACTTAGGCCTGCAGTCCAATGGGTTCAAGTTTCAGATGAACCTGGGGCTACTACTACAACTACTATTACTACCACCACCACCACCACTACTATTACTACTACTTCTACTGCTTTCCTTGTCCTCCCTGAAGAATCATATCATAGTTACGACAGGGAATTGGTCTTAAGTTTGTCTGTGAGTCTGTCAGTCACACACCACAAGAATTATCGTGTTTACATTAGTTGGACAGGTGACTGACGCATCACAAAGGCGGAAGTCGTACAAGATATTTTCACAGCAAGATTTCTCGCTCCCTCCAATCTTCTGTTCTCGTCTATTTCCCTCAGAGTCTGTTTTCCGTTCAAATTTCCGTTACTTTTCCTTCAGTCCATCCTGGATTACAAAGGAGTATGATAAAAAGAGAAGCAAACAACAATAGATATGTCTGTCTATTCGAGATAATTTTATAGAGAGTGTTATTACCATGGTATCTATTCTGAAAGCTCTAAAATACTGTACAGTAAAACATGAAGGCTCCCCACTCCCACCCACCAATCCCTCCACTGATGCCGACAGGAAAAAAGTGAGAAGGACCATCACGCAGCATAGGGAAACTTTAATGGAAATATCATAAGAAAGTGCCAATGGACTCTACAGTATCTTTGTCTATATGGGAAAAAGTAACATGATAACGATGCTGTGCTGTTGCTGTATCCTCCGTGATGGATGGGAGAAAATAATATAATCAGGTACTGTAATTATATTATTCACCCCTACAATTGTGGAATACCCCTCTGACTGCGAATTACTTTTGTATTACTTTTCTACTAACGACAGACAATTTTACAAGGCTATAAAAGAATTACATACTCACTATTAACGTTTTGGTCTTAAAGAACTTCGTACTTTATTCCAACTTTCTATAAATTTACATCCTTAATGAAAAAGAAATGCTTTGATCACTTCCCCTCTTTTCAACTCCTCTCAGTCCTTCCTTTTGTCCTTTCTATCTTCTTCAGACCCCCTTAATCCTCTTCCTTCCTTTCTTCCTTCCGTTCCATTTTCACTCTTTACTCATTTCTCCCTTTCCCTTTTATTGTTCTTTTAGTTTTCTTTCAATCCTCCGTTTTATTAATTTTTTTTTTTCATTTCTACCTCTTTCAGGACTCCTCAACCTTTCCTTCTTTCTCCTCAACCCTTCCTTCTTTTTTATCTCCTTCAGGTACAGGTATTTCTTTTCTTTCTTTCTTTTTCTTTCATCCTTTTCTACCTACTTCAGGAAACCTCAATCCTTCCTTCTCTGCTCTCTCCCTTCCTTCCTTCCTTCATTCCTTCTCTGATCTCTCCCTTCTTTCCTTCCTTCCTTCCCTGCTCTCTCCATTCCTTCCTTCCCTGCTTTCTCCATTCCTTCCTTTCTTATTCCTTCACCCATTAACTCTTTCCCCTTTTGCTACACCTTTGGTTCCTATCCTTCCTTCCTTTCTTTACATCCACCTCCTTCAGAATTGTTCAACTACCTTCATGTCTCCTTCAGGCGCTTTCCAGTTCTTCCTTCCTTCGTTATTCATTCATTCTCTTCTTAATTCTTGCAGTCACCACCCTAAACACGTAGCCTCACTCTGTTCTTCCTTTCATTCTTTCATTTCAACTAGTTCAGTACTTCCCCGGTGCATCTCTCTTTCATTCCTCCTTTAAACCCGTAAGTCCTTCCCTCCTTTCTTTCCATCCTTCCATACATCCTCTCTTACCTCGATTCTTTCATCCTTCATTCCTTCCTTCAGGTTCCCCTTTAGTTCTTCCTTCATTCTTTAACCTCTACATTTTCCTCATCCTTTTTTTTCCCTCCAGGTCCTCACTCCCCAACTCCTCCTTTCCTTCCTTCAGTCCCTGACCATATTAATCCTCTCCTTCTTCCCCCCTTCGTTCCTTCTCTCCTTCAGATCACCTCAATCCTTCCCTCCTCCTTCCCTTCCTTTCTCCTCCCCTCACCCATTACTCCCCGCCCCTTTTGTTGCCTCCAAAGTAACGACACTGGAGGGCAAAAGGCGACCAGGCCCTTCCCAGACTCTAACTCCCGACATCGACACGGAACGCGGCCATTGTCGAACCCAGGGCCGCCAAAATAGGGAACAGGACCCGAGGGAGATTCAAACTTCTACCAGGCGTTATCTTGAAGACCTAACGAAGTGGTTTTTATTTTCTTTATCTAGTTATACTTTCTAGTTCCATTTTTTTTTTTTCAAGAGTGGAAGAGAGACTTGTCGTTCTAGGGTGGTGAGGATGATGAATGGTGAAGTTAGAGAAGAGACGAGAAGTGAAGGTAAAAGTGAGAAATGAGAAGACAAAAGTGAGAAATGAGAAAACAAGAAAAGAGCGAGATAAGAAGAGAAACATGCAGAGAAGAGAGCGAGATAAGAAGAGACACATGCAGAGAAGAATAGAGAAAATGGTGAAATACGAACGAAAGTAGAGGAGCGCATAAGAAAAGAGAAGGGTGAGGAGAAGAAAAAAGTGAGAGATAAGGAGAGAAGAACACAGATTATGATGAAAGGAGGAGGAGGAGGAGGAGGACGAGGAAGGGAGTGAGAGAGACAGGATGAATAGATGGAGGGAAGGAAGGAATAAAAGGCGGAAGAATATTGACAACACCGTGCAAGAGGAACAAGTAGAAACACAGCAAGGAGGAGGAGGAAGAGGAAGAATGTGGTGGTGGTGGTGGTGGTGGTGGTGGATGAAAGGCTCTCTGAACAACACACAAACCCGGCTCCTCTATTCGAATCCCCTCAGCCACCTCCCCGACCAGCCTGTTTAGAGGGCCAGGGTAATGGGCACTTAAGTTTGGACCGGGTGGGCGTGGGTGGACAAGGGTGAAGGGGTGGGTGGACGGAAGGAGGAAGGGTGAGGAGGGAAAGAAGGGGACAGGAGAAGAGAGAAGTGGGAGAGAAGGGAAGCAGGGGGAAAGGGGGAAGTGAGAGGGAGGGAAGAAATGGAGAGGAGAAGAGAGAAGTGGGAGAGAAGGGAGGTATGAGAAATGAATTAACGAGGGGATACGGGGAGGAAAGGGAAGAAAGGGAGTGGTGAAGAGAGACGTGGGAAAGAAAGGAGGTATGAGAAGGGAAGGAGGAAGTGAAAGGACGGGAAGAAAGTAGAACAGCAAGAAGAAAGAGATGGGAGGTAAGAGGAAGGAAAATGGGAGGGAAGTGGGAAATGGGAGCAGGGAAAGAGGAAAACAGTAATAAACATGGGAACTAAGAGGAAGCAAGACGTGGGAGACAAGTGATCTAAGAGGAAGAAAGAAGTGAGAAGAAGGAAGAAGTGAAAGGAAGGAAGAGGCGACAAGAAGTAGATACGAAAAGAAAGACGAAAGAGGAACTGATATGAGAAGTAAGGTAAGAGAGAAGATAATGTGAGAGGAAAGAGCATGGGAGGGAAGGAAGAAGCGAGAAGAAAGCAGTGACGAAAAGAGAGAGAAAAAAAAGAGAAAAGAAAAAGTGATAAAAGAAGGAAAGTAAGGATGGAAGAAATGAGAGGAAGAGAGAAGTGACAGGAAAAAAATGGAAGTGAATGGCAGAGATGACCAGAAAGATACGCAAAAGGAGGGAGGGAGGGAGGGAGGGAGGGAGGGAGGGAGGGAGGGAGGGAGGGAGAGAGAGAGAGAGAGAGAGAGAGAGAGAGAGAGAGAGAAGGGGAGAGATGAAGCGAGGCGTGTTAAAGAAGAAGCTGGACGGAGGAGGAGAGATGGAAGGTATGACGAAGAACAGAGGGAAAAAGAAATGAGAGGAAAGAAGATGCGACAAGGAGAGAGGAAAAGCAAGAGAAGGGAATAATAGAAGGGATGTGAGACGAGGGAGGAGACGAGAGGAAAGAGGAAGAGAGAAGCAAGAGGATGGGAAAGTGAGATGAAGGGGAAAAAAAGGGGGAGAAAGAGAACTGAGAGGATGGGAAAAGTTAGTGACAGGAAAAGGTGAGAAGAAGAAAGTGACAGAGAGATGAAACAATAGAAAGGGAAGGACACGAAAAAGGGCAAGAAGGGAGTGAAAGGGCAAAGAGGGAGAGGCGAGAGGTGAGCGGGAAAGGGGAGAATCAAGCAAAATGGATAAGAAAAGATGGTAAAAAAAAAAAAAAAAAGAAGAAAGGGAAAAAAATCATGAAGCAAAGTGGAGAAGCAAGAGGAGGAAGGAAGAGGATAAGTGTTAGGAAGGAAGGAGAAAGGGGAAAGAAGAAGGAAAATTAAAAACGCACGAGAAATGAAAAGCCAAAGGGCCGAAAAAAGAAAAGAAAAAGAAAGCAAGGGAAGAAGAAGCAAGAAAAGAGAAAAAAGAAAGACCACGAGAAACTACAAGCACCAGAAAATGAGAAAGAAAAAACAAGATGTGCTGAAAATGAAGAGACACAGAGAATGAAGGGAATGGAAAGACAGAAGCAGTAAGAGAAAAATGAGACAGAAAGAGCAACAAGAAGCGCTAGAAAGAATTGTAGAAAGAAAAAGAAAAGAAATGCAAGGGAAAAATAAGACAGAGCTTTTTAGAACGGATGGAAAGCAAGACACGAGGCAAAATGAAAACAGAAGAAAGGGAAGGAACAGTTGTAAAAGAAAAACAATGAAGGGAGAGCCGAAGATAAAGTCAAATAATAATAATAATAATAATAATAATAATAATGCAAAGAACCAAGCACAATAAAACGAAGAAAATGAAGGTAATCAGAAAAACACAAAAGACTGAGAAAACTAACAAGGTGATTGGGGTATTGATGGAAGGCAAACATTAACAACAAAAGACTTACGAAAAACAAATTAAAACGTTCGCAGGAGAAAGCAGCCTAGTGAAGGAAGTGACTGAATAGATAAACGAGAAGGAAAAGGAATAAAGAGGTGGATGATGAGAATTAGCTGGTTAATTGAAAGCTTCTTGGACAGAGCATGAAGCAAAGGAAAACTATGGTGAAACGATGGAAGGAAGGAAGGAAAGATGGAAGGTAGGTAGGTAGGTAGGGAAGGAGGGAAGGTGGGAGGGGGGAGGAACGATGGAAGGGAAAAAAATTAGAGGAAGGAAGAGAAGGAAGGAAGAAAGGAAGGAAAAAGGGAAGAAAAAACAATGGAAGGAAGGAAAGAAGGAAGGAAGGAAAGAAGGAAGAAAAGAGAAGTAGGGACGAAAAAGGGGAGGAAACGAATGAAAAGCGACAACAGAAAACAAAAAAATCGAACAGAGAAGAAGGGAAGGAGGCAAAACAGGAGAAAGCCAATTAAAATAATGAAGGTAGGACGGAAGAAGGTTGAAAACAGCAGCAACAAACAGAGAACAGGGTGGGGTGAGGTGGGGGAAGGGGAGGTGAGGGAGAGGGAGACTGGAGGAGTTAATATTGAAAGTGGAAGTATTATAAGTAAGACAGAAACGCAACGAGAGAGAGAGAGAGAGAGAGAGAAGAAGAAGAAGACAGAAACAGTTAATGGGGAGAAGACTGGTGGAACTCTAATTAAAAATGGAAGGTAAGAGAGAAGGAACCGGGAAGGAAACAAGAGGCATGGCAAGGGAGAAAGGAATAATGAAGCAACAAATAAAGGATCAGAGAAGGAATGGGAGGCTGGAGGAAGAGATATGTAAAAAAAGAAAGGAGGGAATGGAGAAAGAAACAAGAAAGGCGAGGAAACAAGAAACAGTAAAGTAACAAAGAGAAGCTCAGCGAAGAGAGGGTAAAAATAAGGACAGTGCAAAGGAAAGAAGGATGGATGGAAAGAAAGAAGGAAGGAAGGGAAGGAAGGAAAGGTTAATAGGGGAAACAGACAATGGGATCACAGAATACAAGGAAGACTGAATGGACAGCTAATTAAGAAAGAAGGAACGAAGGAATAAAAAGACAAGACAGTAAGGAAGGAAGGACGAAAAATAAAGAAGGTAGGAAGAATGGAAATAGGAGGAAGGAGACACATAAATATGAAAGCTAAACAGGCGGTATGACAAGGGCGGGGAGACTAGAGAAAGTTAATTAAAAAGGAAGACTGAAAGGAAGGAGAAGAAAACACGAAAAAAGGCGAGGAAACAAGATATAACAGAACAATACAGAGAGGAGGAGAGGAGGAAGGGATGGCTAGAACAAGTTAATTAAAAAAGTAGGAAGGATGCAAGGAAGGGAGGAGAGAAATGAATAAAGACGAAACCACATCAAAAGAAAGAAAGAGTAAAAGAAAGAAAAAAAAAATAAATGGAAGGAAAGAAAGGAAAAGCAAAAGGAAGGCAAACAAGACAGCAAAACGTAAAAGTTCAGACAATGATAAGGTCAGAGAAAAGCAGTGAGACAGGAGGAAGAGGTAGGGAGGAAGGAAGGAAGGAAGGAAAGAAGGAAGGAAGAGATAATAAGAAAAGAAGAGGTAATAAGGAAGAAAGGAAAGAAGCGGAAGAAAGTAACTACATTACGGTAAGAGAAAAAGAGTACCAAAAAAGAGAAACACAGAAAGAAGGGAAGACCGGTAGAAGAACCACTGAAAAGAGGAGACAGAAGAAATAAACAGGAAAGAAGGGGCAAGGAATGGATAAAGAAATATGAGAAAAAGAGGAGCAGAAAAGACTGGAGAAAGTAACTAATCAGATACAGGGGATGGAAGGGAGGAAAAAAGGATGAAAGTAAGGAAACATTAACAAGTAGGAGTAAAAGAGGGGAGAAATGGATGACTGGTGGAGGAGGTAGTTCAAGAAGGAATGGTGGAAAGAAAGAAGAAGGGGGTGACGGAAAAGAGGAAGGAAAAAAAAAAGAAAAAACGGAAAAATGAAAATGGGAAAAATGGGAAAAAAAGGAAAAAAAATGAAAAGATAAAAAAGAAGGATAGGACTTGAAAAGGGATGCAATGAGGAAAGAAATGAGACAATAACAAATAAGAGTGGCTAAGATAGGTGTAGAGAAGGGAAGGAAGACCGGAGAAAGAGCTAAATAAAATAAGAAGGAAGGAAGGAAGATATGAAACAAGACAAGAAGAAACTAAAAATCGACAGGAAAAGATGGAAAGATAAAAATTAGTAAGAAAGAGAAGATGGCGAATGAAGAAAACTAACAAAAGACGAAAGGAACGAAGGAAAGGAGAAAAAAACGAGTAAACAGGCAAGGAAATAAGAGATAATGGAGTAACACGGAGTGGAGAAGATAGGGAAGATACGGCTTAAAGAGGTAATTAAAAAGGGAAGAAAGGGAGAAGAATAAATCAGTAGGAAAGGAGACTGCATAAACAAGGATGAGAGGAGGAGGAGCTAGTACAAAGGGAAAGAGGGATTGATGGGAAGAAGGAACGAACCATATTAGGAGGAAATGAAGAGAAAAGAGTGGATAAAACCAGGGTCACCAGAAACAATGATTGGATACGAGAAGGATGGGGGACTAAGGGAGAAAAAATAAAAAAAAATGAAGGATGGAGGGAAAGTAGAAGAAAAAAAGAGGGAAGTACTGTGGAATGAAGGAACGACGGAAAACGAACGAACGAACGAACGAACGAACGAACGAACGAAGGAGGGAGGGGGGGAGGGAAGGAAAGAAGGAAGGGAAGGCAACAGAAGCTAAAATGTATAAAAATTGATAATAAAGATAGGATCAGAGAAGGACTTTGGTAATCAGACAAGGGCTACTTAAAAATAAAAGAAAGAAGGAAAAACAGAAGATATAAAGAGGGAAGAACAGGGTCAAAATGTAAATACGGAAGGAAGAAATGGGAAAATCAAGAAAAAAGGGAAAAGGAAACAAAATGGAGTAACAACAAGAGGATAAAAAACCAATGATAGAGCTAATAAAAAAAGAGGAAGGAAAATGACGGAAGGAAGGAAAGAAGGGAAAATGAAGGAAGGAAGGAAGGAAGGAAATACGGAAGGAAGGAAGGCTCCAAAAACAAGGCATAATACTGAGGGGACCCAAGAAGGAAAATGGGAGTAAGGGAGTAACTAATTAAAAAAAAAAGGAAGGAAGGAAGGATGGGAGCAATTTGGAGTGATGGAGAGGCGTGGTATGGGCCTTGTTATGGGGTAAAGGGTGGGGCTTATTTGCAAAGTTGGAGAGAAACGTGCCGAAGGGGGGAAGAGCGGGGAGGGAGAAGAGGAGCAGGGAGAGGGAGAAGAGAGAGGGGAGAGAGAGGAGGTGGGGAATTTAAAAATAAGATGATGGAGTGTAAGGAATGAGAGAGAGAGAGAGAGAGAGAGAGAGAGAGAGAGAGAGAGAGAGAGAGAGAGAGAGAGAGAGAGGTGCGGGAAGAGGGGGTTCAGGAGAGGAAATGGAGAGAGAGAGAGAGAGAGAGAGAGAGGTGCGGGAAGAGGGGGTTGAGGAGAGGAAATGAAAATTATACGAGGGAGTACTATGGAAGTCTGGCAGTACTAGAGTGCACGTGAGGATGAGAGGGACGCTAAAAATGTTATAATGGGGACGTGAGGAGGAGGAGGAGGAGGAGGAGGAAAGAAAATAATAAACACGGAAAAATATACTGCACAAGGATAAAAATGAGATGATTATTTATCTATCTATCTATCTACATAGATGGATAGACTGAGACACAGACAGATAGATAGACAGATATTGAAAGATACGAATAAAAAATATATATACTGTATAGGAAAGGACAAGTTGAAAAGCGGGAAGAAATAAGAGAAACTTGCACAGGTAAGCACAACAGATCCCTACAAACACTAAGAAAATACCAGCACACCACACTACACTACACCACACACATCTCGAACTTTGGCCTTACCCTGTGACACTGACCTTTGACTGACTGTTCTCAGACTCAAACTCATCCTCCTTGGCTTACCTTGAACCCTTCCACCAAGTTTGGTGGTGCACTCTCTGATGTAATTTCCCGTAACACTGACCCTTTACCTTAACCTCTGAATGAATATTAACCAGACTGAATCCTTGCCTCATCCTCAATCCATCCACAAGGTGTGGTCAAAATCGGATAAAAACTAGAATTTACCTTGCTATGTGACCTTGACATGACTTCACATATTGAAAACATTAGGTGAACCACTTGGCTAACCCCCAATCTTTTCTCTAGCTTGTTTAAAATAGTTTCAAAACTATTTGAGAAAATTCGTACGGTAAACGCGGTCCTCCGCTTACATACTTGGCTACAACTTATTCACTAACTTACATAGTCTGTCAGTGACAGAGTGAGAAGCTGAGATGCTTGTCTGCATCTAAGAATATATAGGAGAACGAAGAAAAAAAAATTATACAGGAAAACGAAGTTAAATACAACTGATCAACTATTACATTTCAAAGGAGTAGCTAATTATCAAACGCTGTCAACTTCTCGTAAAGAGTATTTGAGGACCAAAATATTCTTCCATTTCACACACATACAGTTTTTTATACTATGACTCAATTTTCGAGTTTTGATTCCACAGGACCAGTTTATTTTATGCCTAAAAAAAAAAAAAAAAACGAAGTGTCTCCCAATCTGCTCAAAAAAGAAATGAGAAAATCGTCAGTTAGTAAAAGAATAGTACAAAGGTAAGCAGTTCTCCCCTAAGATAAATAATACTGTCTGACGGCAGTAAGAATACATCCTTGGCAGTGTTCATTTCTTTCCCGTGAATATGCTAATGAATTCTGTGTAAGCACCTACACGTGTAGTCCCGGGTTAGGGTCGTGTGTCAGAGTCCGCCCACTTACTGCAGTCGCCAAAGGAATATTTACCTAACGCACTGCAACACCACCCACACAGCCACTCACACTACCAGAACACCCACCCAAGCAACCACTCACACTACCAGAACGACCATCCAAGCAACCACTCACTACCAGAACACCCACCCAAGCAACCAGTCACACTACAGAACTACCACCCAGGCAACCACTCACATTACCAGAACTACCTAAGCAACCACTCACACAAAAAAACTACCACCCAAGCTACAACTCACTACCAGAACACCCACCCAAGCAACCACTCACACTACCAGAACACCCACCCAAGCAACCACTCACACTACCAGAACACCCACCCAAGCAACCACTCACACTACCAGAACAACCACCTACGCAACCATCCACACTACCAAAAGCACCACCTAAGCAACCACTCTCACAACCGCCGGTTCCCTTACATGTACTCAGGCAACCATCCATCCACAAAAAAATAAATAAATAAATAAATAAATGAAATCAAAAAGGCCACTCCCACCCCACCCACCCATACAGCTTATTACTACACTACGGTGCTAAAATAATCACTTACACAGCAAACAAAGCAACTACTCACTCACACAACCAACCACCCACGCAAACAGTCACTCGGACGTCAACCAAATCAACCTGTCAGACAACCTTCCAACCCACCATCCAAATCAACTTTCCATCCAACCATCCAACCCACCATCCACCCACACATGCACCTACAAAACTGTCCACACAACCACACCTACCAAATACACTCATCCACACACAACCAATAACACCCACACGACCATCCACACCCGCACAACCATCCACACCCACACAGCCACCCACACCCACACAACCGCCCACACAACCACTTACGCGGCTATCTAAACAACCACTGAAACAACTATCCACCTTCCTCACTAAACTTAACCTCTGTGATCTCGGGAAAAGGGCGTCACCTCACTCTGCCACAGTTTAACCATTTCAGTGCTTTGAGTTAATCGAACGCACTTTATTCTGGTTGGCGCCGCATTTTATTCTGGTGTTCGTATTCTGGCAGGGGACATCACTCCTAGATAAATGGTTATAATCGGTTGCAAATACAGAGAAACCTGGATTCCAACTTAGGGAAGGGAGGGTATCACTGCACACAAACTTTGCTCAGAGTTTCCTTCTCCTTGACCTGTTTCCCCTCTTCGTCTCACTCTCCCCCATTAACTCCTTCATTCCTACGTTTTATTATATTTTTACTACTACCATTTGAAATCATTCAGCTTAGGAGAGGCTTTTCAAATTGAGTGGGTTTGATATGGCCTTCATTAACTTCTTCGCCACTACAGGACTCTCTTAAGGTGAATAAAATCGTGTAATGGAATCAAGAATGTCATTAAGGTGTGGTCAACGAACTGAAGGGACCAACCTGTCTTTTGTCATTACTGTCCCCTCCCTTTTATAGTAGCATTTTTTCTTTTACTTAGTTTCTCACACTTTTTTTTTTCCTTTAGTTTCCGACTCTGGTCAGTGGCTTGTTTTCCTAAGGCCTTGCAGTCCTACTCCATGTCACACACCTGCATATATATATCACCGCTTCAACGCTAATACCCACCCTCCGAACGGCATATATACTAGGGCTGTTTCATTCAAGAATATTGCACTAATATTAGCGCGGTGGTTTTACGACATGTGAAATTTCCTTGCGGAAGATCAGTAAAGTCTGTTTTAACAAATTTCAAACCCAGAAAATGTATCCTTCCCCAGGTATGAATTGAACTAATGCCCTTTCGCACGGGAGACCAGTCCTCTAACCACCTGGCCACCACTACCCCTATAGCATATGACCACCTTCTCTCTTAACCCCTTCATTAGGATGACGTTTTTCATTGTTTATTCTTGCTAATACCAAACGACTTCATTTAACTTATGAGAGCCCCCAGGTAGTGAAGGAGTTAGTGGAGTCCTCATTAACCCTACAGCATTGAAGGTCCATCTACAGCTGAATAAAAGCGCTGGGGGAAACCAATAATACACTAAAAACCACGTCACCTCAGGCACTGCTATTTCCCTTAATTATATCGTCTCCTCCTCCAGGCATTATTCTTTTCCTCGGTGTGTTTATCATCTCCACTCCCTCTCCCCTCCTCCCACACACCTCTTTCCCAACTCTTTCCCACTGTATATTTCTTCCTTCCCGTCCCCCACCCCAACATAAACCTCGGAGGCCAACCTTTCCTCTCTTCTCCACCTCCTCCTTCACGGTCTATTTTTCCCCTTTTTTCCCCAACACACACCTCTTGTGATACCTCCCCCCTTCCTTCTCCCCACCTCTCTCCCAAACTCTACATCTTTCCCTCCTCCCTCTTACCATTCTCTTCTTATCAGCCTCCATCTCCTTCACTAAATCCACATCACTTCAACTTCCTCCTCATGGTCAATTTTTTCCGCACCCTCAATCCAACAACGCACTGCCATCCCCCAATCAACGCTAATCTAACCCTTTCCCCTTCTCCCCTCCATTCCCCCCCTCTATTTCTCTTCCCCTTCCCCCCCACCTCCCCCAACACACACCTCTACTGCCATCCCCCCATCAACGCTACTCTGAGAACCGTATCAAAGGTGACTTGGGTTTATCAAGGAGACCAACTTCCCCAATACTGTGCACGATGGGGCTGTGTGTGTGTGTGTGTGTGTGTGTGTGTGTGTGTGTGTGTGTGTGTGTGTGTGTGTGTGTGTGTGTGTGTGTGTGTGTGTGTGTGTGTGTGTGTGAGAGAGAGAGAGAGAGAGAGAGAGAGAGAGAGAGAGAGAGATACGAAGACAACAGTAGAATTGTGGTCAACGATGAGACGGAAAGATATGGTGATGGAAAGGAAGAAGAGAGGGAGGACGAAGAGGATGAGGAGGAAGAGCGAGGGGGTGGAGGGGATGTGGAAGATGGAAGAGGAAGACGGAGATAGTGGGAGGGATGGAGGAAGGAGGAGAAGGAGCGTCTGAGGAGGCAGGGAGAAGAGGAAGAGAGTTAGAGGAGGCATGGTAGGAAGATGAAGAGGTATAGTTAAGACATGCAGGGGGGCAGGAAGAGAAAGAGGATGAGGAAGACTGAGGAGCCGGAGGAGGAGGATGGAGGAGCCGGGGGAGGAAGAGAGATGAGCCGGGGGAGGAAGAGGAAGAGGGAGTGTTAATGGAACCAGGGGAAGTAGAGGAAGAGGACGAGTTAGAAAAAATAGGTAAAAACAGAGGAAGAGGAATAGAGTAACAGACGCCCGAGGGGTGGAAGCGAGTTGTAGGAATGGAGGGGAGGAACAGACTTATAGGAGCTGGGGAAGGGGGAGGAAGAGAATTAAGGGAGGGAGAAGGAGAAGGGGGAGGGGGGAGGGAGGGAGAGGGAAGAGGGGATGGGAGGGGGTGAGGAGGGGATGGGAGGGGGTGAGGAGGGGAGAGGAGAATTGGGACTTAGTAGATTAGCTCCGAGAAGCAGGAGGTCCCAATGGAGGGAGGTGGAGGAGGGGAATAGGAGAGACGGAGCACGAGAAGGGAGGGAGGGAAACGAGGAGGAGGGATGGAACGAGGGAAGAGAAGGGACAGTGATGCAGGAGGAAGAGGAGGAAGGGAATACTGATTGGAGGGGGAAAGGGAATGAGAGGGAAGGAAGGAGTGACGAAAGGATGAATGAAGAGGATGGAAGAGAATGCGAGGAAGAACAACATCCATGAGTTTAACAGAGGAAGTGGAAGAAAAGATAAGGAAGGAGAAAGTAAGATGGAGAAAGGGAAGGAAGAATGACAATATTTAACCACTGAAAGGACGAAAGAGGGACAATAGGAAAGAGGGATGGACAAAACAAAATGCAGTGAATAAACAGAGAAAGAGAGAGAGAGAGAGAGAGAGAGAGTACAGGAATAGGAGGTGAAATACTCGAGGGGAATGGAGCATAGTGAGGGGGAGGGAAGAAGGACGGCAAAACGAGGTAAGTTTGGTATAATAGTGTACAAGACCTCTAGGGCACAATGTCTCTCTCTCTCTCTCTCTCTCTCTCTCTCTCTCTCTCTCTCTCTCTCCAAGTAACAATCCTAAACGACTGGTGAACAACAATGAATGGAAAGGACCACCGTAAGCAAAATTATCGACGAACTTATGAGTACACATAAGGGATATATCGAATCCCTGAAGGTACCCACGTCATACTAATTTATTTACTGGAAATTAAGTCAAACTGCCCGACATGACACAGCTCTGGTACTCCCTCTTTACAGGTTAAATACAGAAGCGACACTCACTCCCCCTTATCTGAACGACTGGCAAACTAAACAGAAGGCAGAAATTCAGTGAGGAAATTAACTTATGAAAAGATTCCAGGTAAACACAGAAAATAATGAGACGATTAGTAAGAAATGGCAACAGACCTGCCAAATCCTCACGACATTAAAGCGTGGGCCAGTACAGATTTTTAGCGATAAACAAAACACCTATGCTAATCATTCACAGGAACTCAGGTATATATACTGTACTTAGACTATTTCACTAACAAAACAATACCGCAAAGAAAGCAACAAAGCCCATCCCCGCCTCTTTACATAAGTGAGGGGAGGGGGGACAACTGGAAATAAACAAGGCCGGCGAATAAAACGACTATGAATGGATACTGCAATGAAAGAACGGTACAAAATCGGCACCCAATTAGTCACCTGAGGCAGCTGTAGAAAAATGCAGACTAAACATCCATCTAAATAGCAAGCATTACAACACAGACATTATCCCCATTCACGCAGGTTATACGAAAGGGACAGGTTATTATCTTGACGGAACAATTAGTGTCACATAAAAACGATAAAACAAATCAAAGTAGTTTTACAGAGATCGACTAATTTACTAAAACTAGAACTGCACATAAAATCGATATAACTATCTTTTAAAACAGCACACGAAAAGGACAAACAATTACTATCACAAACAAGTACCACATAAAATTACTACCACAAACAACCACTACCACAAACAATTACTACCACACAAAAGCGGCACCCTCCTCCCCTCCCCCCCTTGGGCTACTTTTGGTGGCGGGGTGAGTGTAAGGGAAGGAGCAGGAATAAATAAGGAGCGGCAATAATCCTTAACGACTGGTAAGCGATACTGAAGCGCTTACCATTATCTCCAGAACGACAACCGCCCCCCCACACAAACCCCCTCCCCCCTCCACGCTGCTTTCAAGCCACCAGGACCGCACAAAAGGAAACGGAAGGGGGGGGGGGAGCAGAGAGAGGGAAAAAAAGTGGAGGTGGGATATGGATTTAAAAAAAAAAAAAAAAAAAAAAAAAAGGAATAAGATACGGGGAGATGAGGGTAAAAGGGTAAAAGGAAAAAGCAGGGATGTGGGATTGGATGTATGTAGGAGGGGGATGGGAGAAGCAGAGGGAGTCGTGGTGAAGGTAAGAGGGGGTTAGTAGTGGGGTATAAGAGTGATCGTACTGATGGGTAAGTGGGGGTCGTGGAGAAAGGTACTGTAAGAAGGGCGTCGAGGTGAGAAGTGTGAGGGGGTGGTGGTGAGACGTAAGAATGGTGTAGAGGTGAGTGTGAGAGGGGGTCGTTGTATGGGGTAAGAGGGGGTAGTACTGAGGGGTAAAAAGGGGGTCGTTTTGAGGGGTAAGAGGGGGTCGTAAAGGGGGGCAAGGGGGGGGTCGTAGTGAGGGGTAAGAGGGGGTTGTCGGGAGAGGTAAGAGGGAGGTGGTAGTGGGGGAAGGGATGGTGGTCGTGTACCAAGGGATAAGAGTCGTAATACACTGAGGGAAAGGCTGATATACCAAGGGATGTGTGTGTGTGTGTGTGTGTGTGTGTGTGTGTGTGTGTGTGTGTGTGTTGAGAGAGAGAGAGAGAGAGAGAGAGAGAGGGGGGGGGGAGCAAGGTTAATACACCAAGGGATCCAGGAGAGGGAGAAGGTGGAGGGGTGAAGATAAGGGAGGAAGGAAGGGAGAAAGAAGACAGGAAGAAGAGAAGGGAATAAGGAAGAAGGAACTGGGGGAAGAAGGAAGGGAGGCAAAAGGAGGATTGAAATAAGTGCAAAGAAGGAGAATAGGAGTGGGAGCGAAAAGAAGAAATAAGGAAAACAAAGAAGGAAAATGAGAATGAAGAAAGCAAAAAGAAAATGTAGAAAAGAATGGAGGGAAGGAAAGAAGGAAGGGAGGGAGGGAGGAAAGAGGGAAGAAAGACTGAGGGGAGAAGGGAGGAAGAGAGAGGAAATGGTCGTAATTTGAAGGGAGGGGATAATACACTAAGGAGGACGGGGAGGGAGAGGAGGCGAGGGGAGGGGTGTTGGGAGAATTTGGGAGAAGAAAAGTCAGAGATGGAGGGGGGAGGGGAAAGGGAGCGAAGGATGGTAACGAGAGAGAGAGAGAGAGAGAGAGAGAGGAGGGGGGGGGGCAGACTGAGAGCGAGAAGGCCTTCTGGATTACGCCCATAAATTTCTAGGGATTACGCAGACCTGAAATCCTTGAGTTACTTTTGTTGGTATAGCTGATTGCTGCTGAATCTCCTCCCTCCTCTTCCTTCTTTCCTTCCCTCCTTCCTTCCTTCTTTCCTTCCTTCCTGACCCCGTTTTCCTTCACTCCTCCTGTTCCTGCCACTGTGTCTACTTTCTTTCATTTATTCATTCATTTATTCATCCGTTCTTCCTTCCTTTCTTCCCCGTTTTCCTTCCCTTCTTCCATTCTTGCCACCACCTTCTTTCCTTCTTGTATTCATTCCTTATTCATATGTCCTTCTCTCCTTCCTTCCTTTGTTTTCCTTCTTCCTTCCACTCCTACCACCGCCTTCCTTCTTTCCTTCAATCGTTCCTTTATTTATCCGTCCTTCCTACCATTCATTCTTTACCATCTTCTTCCGTCCTTTCTCTTTCCCTTTTTCTTCCTCCGTCTTCCTCTTTCATCTTATTTTCTCCTTTTCCACTTCCTCTCTACCCTCTCTTCTATCTTCCTTGTCTTTTTTCCTTCCTTCACTTATTCATTCATTCACTTCCTCCCTTCTCTTTTATGGACAGCTGCTAGCAAATCCCTTTTCTCCCACCTACATCTTCCTTCTTCCTTCCTTGCTTCCTGTTTTGCCATCCTTGTTTTGACTCATGGACTAGTTACATTAGTTACAACCTTCCCAACATACAAACAGCTATTTAAAAAAAAAAAAAAAAAAAAGTTTGCTGGCGTTTACTTTCCTTTGTGCTCCCTCCTTCCTTCCTTCCTTCCTTCTTTCATTCATTCATTTACCTTTCAGTCTTTCTACTTTCCTTTGCTGTTTTCGTCTATCCACGCTTTCTTCTTTCCTTCCATTCTTTTTCACTTGTTTCCTTTCTTCCTTATTCCACAAAGGCATCTTCCTTCCTCATCCTCTTTCCTCTGCGTCATTTTATCTAAACATTCATACTTACTACTGCCAAACGTTTTTTTAAATTGTCCCTTCTTTCGTCATTCCTTCCTTCCTTCCTTCCTTTCTTTTTTTCTTCGATTTCCATCTTTTTCCTTCCTTCATTCATTCTTTCCTTCACTAGTTTTCTCCTGAATCATTTCTTTCTTCCGTGTTTTTTTTTTGTCTCTCTCTTTTCAACCATTCTTCCTTCCTTCTTTCATTTTCATTCATTTATTTTTTCTTCAAACGCTTTTAGTACCATTCTTCCCTTCGTTTTTCTTTCAGTCGCTTTCCCTTCTTTTTCCACTTCCATCCACTTTTTCTCCTCTTCTCTTCATTCCTCCTATCGTACATTTTCTCCTTACTCCTCCTCCCCTTTCTTCGGTCCACTTATTTCCCCTGCCTCTTTATCTTCCACTTCCTTTACTTCCTCTCCCTCTTCACTTCCTCACACTTCATCCTTTCCATCCACTTTTCCTTTTTTTCCCCTCTTCCTTCCTCCTCTTTAACTTGACCTAACTCTCTTCTTTCTTTTCTTTCCCTCTCTCACTTTCTTTCCTCAAACTTTTCTACCTCCTCCTCCCTCCCCCCTTTCCACTACTCTCCCTTCTTCCCATCTACTTGTCTCCCTTCTTCTCTCCTTTTTTCCCTCTCCTCTCATCATTTCTCTTCTCCTGCTCTCCCTCCCCTTCATTCCTCCAATTCTCTTCTCCACTCTTCCTCCATACACTTCTTTCCTCACCCTCATTTCCTTCTACACACTCGCCCTCTTTATCTTTCTTCTTTCTCCTTCATCTATTTCTCTCCTCATCCTCATTTTCTTCGACTCAATCGCCCTCTCTACCTTCCTACTCTCACTTCTCTTCTCGACCTCATTTCTTTCCACTTATTCCTCCTTCTTTATCTTCCTACTTTCTCCTCCATCCACTTATCTCCTCACCCTCATTTCCTTCCATTCACTCTCCCTCCATATCATCCTTCTCTCCCACTTCTCACTTCCAAGTATCAGTAAGGGAAATTAAGGATTTAATCATCCTATTATGGAAGCAAAGCGACTCTCTCTCTCTCTCTCTCTCTCTCTCTCTCTCATCCGACTTTATTCTTGAAAATCTGTGTACTGTAATCCAAGTCTCCATCTTTTTTACCCTGACACCCAACTGATATTTTTTCTCATGCGATTTCTACTTTTTTCACATCATTTGCATCATATCACAGTGATGCAATATGTAAGTACGTGAGGCGTGGGAGTGAGTGGTGTGGCTTTGTAAGGTATGCTTGTATGAGGTATGGCAGCGCGAGGTGTGGCTGTGTATGGTGTGGTAATAAGTATGGTAGTGAGAGGTGTGGCTGCGTAAGGTGTGGTAACGTGAGGTGCAGGTGTGAGAGGTGTGGTTGTGATGTGTGACGCTGGTGCCACTGTTGTTATGTTCAGTGTGTGATATGGCACTGTGAGCGTGGTTTACCCGGGAAAGCCTGTGCTGTTTTTACAAGCTAACAACACATTCATCAACAAATTCATCCAAAACACACAACCTCATCATAATACATCAACACACACATCAACATATTTCTGTATCATCATAGTCATCATCATTACCATTACAATAACCTTTTTCCCATCCAAGATAAGGTGAGGTAGGATTTAACACTCTCTCTCTCTCTCTCTCTCTCAATCTTCCCCCTTAGGCGACGATCTACACCCACTCCGCCGCTCATCAGTATAACTCCCACCCCATCTTACTTCCCCCCCTAGAGCCCACTCCCTCATAACGATATTCCCCACCTTCCCCCTCATCAGTATACCCCCTCCAGCGCCTCCCCCCCCCTTTGCGCCGCCCTTCCTCATCAGTACCCGGGACACCAGATTCTTGGAGCACGTCCACAGCGTAATTGAGGACCCAGGGGCAGGCCAGGCATATCCCCTACCTCCCCCCATTCCTACCTCGACACAGCCTCTTCACTGCTCCCCCACCCCTGTGTCATGTCTCCAACCAGTCCCTCCACCATCATCGCCTTCAGTCGTACCCCCTCTGCCCCCCATCACCGCCCAACTCTCATCCCCCTACATCTCCTCCCCCTAAGTGATACCCTCATTACACCCCCTATCACCGGCCATACCCACACCACCACCCTCCCTCCAGACATAACCCCCTGAACGCCTCTCCCTCACTCAGTCATTCTCCCGTCTCGCCCCACATCACTGACCCGCCACCTTGTCCCACCCTTGCTTCCCCTCCCAGTCACACCCCCACTCAGCCCCCACCACCTCTCCCCCTCCTCCCTTTCATCACCCCGCTCCACACAATTTAATTCACTAGCTCTTCTTTTTGTCGGGTATTTCTTTCTAAACCTGCCTCGTTGTCTTTTATGTATCTCTTATTTCTAGCGTAACTCTTCTCCAGTATCCCCCATCTCGCTCATCAATTAGTCTCCCCCATCTCGTCTGTCTACCTGTCTATCTATTGCCAAAAGCCACATTAAGCAAGGGGAGGTCTTGACAAAAGGAATACAAAGGAAAGCAATCGGCAACTGATCTGCAAGTACTTTCTAGGCTGTTTGATATAAAGTAGGTAATAAATCAGGTATCTAGCCTATCAGGTAAAAGACAAGGGGTAGTATTCATAAAGACACAGGGATCGTATTCATAAACCCCTAAGCCTAAGTTGTGCATATACGGGTATTACTTTTCTACTTATATCTGCACTCATACAACTATCAAACATTCATCAACCAAGCTGTAGTCAGCATTAGGCGAAAAATAGAACAAAACCAAGTGATTCATGAAGATAATAAATTGCTATGGAGACTTGCTTGCCGAAAAAACTAGTTATGAGTGTTTACGAATACGGTCGAAGAAGAATAAACCTAAAAAAAAATCACCCCACTCAAGCAATATTGTTCCTACTCAGTAACGACCTCTCCTCCCACAAAACATCTCTTGTTCATATCGCACTATCATACATCATTCTCTCTCTCTCTTTCGTGAAGGCGGGATTAAAAGCGGCTGGGTTTAATAAAATACACACCACTAGCAGCTGAGATGCCTGAGTGAGCCAACCACAAAAGAGGAGGAGGAGGAAAGTTAGAGTTAGCGAGACTGCACAGACCTAAAAACTAACCCCATCTGCCCGAGGATGCAATTTACGTTCTGGTCTTGCTACCTATCTCCAGGCGTTTTTCGTCCAACTCTCTCTCTCTCTCTCTCTCTTTCTCTCTCTCACACACACACGCTACCAACGCCCTCAATGAGATAATGGGGGAGGGGGGCACCGACCCCTCCCCTTCCCTGATAACTTAATGTACAAATTCCTCCACAGTCATGAATGGAGGGCTTCATTAAGAGAGGAAGGAGGAGGAGGAGGAGGAGGGGGGGAGGGAGGGAGGGGAGAGAGAGAGAGAGAGAGAGAGGAAACAGAAACAGCTGTGTGTGTGTGTGTGTGTGTGTGTGTGTGTGTGTGTGTGTGTGTGTGTGTGTGTGTGTGTGTGTGTGTGTGTGTGTGTGTGTGTGTGTGTGTGTGTGTGTGTGTGTGTGAGAGAGAGAGAGAGAGAGAGAGAGAGAGAGAGAGAGAGAGAGACAGACAGACAGACAGACAGAGACAGAGCAATGACAGGCTGGTGGATTTCCCGACCTCTCCCTCTTCTCTTTCTCCCTCACTAAGATTGCATTGTTGAGGTGCCAAGCAGGTATGATATAGTCCTTCAATACGTATTTTTATTCCTAGGATAACAAAGACATTTCTGTACATTCTATTACTGCTATGGTAACGTCATCCTCATCCTCGTCATTACCATCATCATCATCATCATCATCATTATTATCCTCACCAGTTTTCCCCCCTATGGATAGGGTAAGGTAGGATCCGGAATAAAAAAAAAACAAAGGGAAAGTACTAACATTGGAAAACTATCAATCATAATATTATGACCCGGGAAATAGTTCAGACAATCATTCACACATCATTCGACGCTTACATGTATTCGTATATTCAGTCTAACACCTGACGATTTTGTTCAGCTTAGGGAAATGTCAAATGATGACAGTCTTAATACGCCTATACCAACCACACATAAGGACAACGCAAAAAGCGTTTATTTTGAAGCATGTCTTTGTCCTCGTTCGTATACTGATAAAAAGGCACTGATTAAAAAAAATAAATAATTGTACTCTTTTCGGAACAACGTGGAACAGCAGTTAGACATGCGTGAAAAATCCGTATATAACTAGTGAACCCATCAGAGAGTAAGACAAAACACAAGGGTGTATTGTGAGGCATGACCTGGTTCTTTGGTGTGTGGTCCACTTCTCACTGACGACAATGGCCGTCGCTGCAAACTAGTTATACATAACAGAAGCAAGAGCAAGGACAAAAGGAATCTATCTATCTATACATACGGTATATATATAATATATATATATATATATATATATTAAAACGAGGAATTGCATTGCTTCATCAGCAAAAGGAGCACTCAAATTACATGCCAATAGGCAAGAGAACGTGCATGCACGCAAGCGCATGCTTTGGGATAGACAAGGTGATTCACTTCTCCAATTTTACTTATCGGAGATAAAGATCTTTTGCAATGAAAGAATAAATAATTAGATAAACAGGCTGATTCGCTACTCCGATATTATTCACGGAGGAACTGACCTCTTATAATGAAAGGATAAATATAGAGATATAAAGGGTGACTCACTACCCTGGGATGGGTCAGCTGCATTCTTTCAAATAATGCTTCTTTTAGTTAATCATGTGTGCGTGGCTTGGTTTTACATCCTTTTCCTTTAAGACGACCTCATAAGCAGGAAAACACTCTCGAGCTATACCTTGAGAATACAGCATAGCCTACGCCGTCAATTATAGAGAACAATCTGTATCATACGAGGAAAGCAGATGACAAATTGACAACCACTCAGCCCCGCTACGGTGAAAGAACAGCATTTTATTTCGGGAATGTCTCCTTAAACTCAAATGTCGGGGAGTTTCTCAAACGCAATATAGAACTAACACAGATTCAAGTTTGTGGGGACGGAGTTTCATTAAAATCCTTTAATTAAGAACGAAATTACTGATGTTATTCCGATGCCTTGGAGCAGTGAAAAACTCAGTATTTAACACTTCCATCTCTGTCTCCCCTAAACTGAGTAATGGTATGTAGGGACAGCAAAATACAGCCTTATAGTCATGCCATTAATCTGTTTCCTCTTTCGTTTACTGATCACAAGCCATCACCCATTCAATCATCTATCCACCCATTCTCATCCACGTCCTGCATATACATCGTTCTCTCCCCCTCCCTCCATCCACTCATCCATCCACCCATCCTTCCATCCACCATCCATTCATCCATCCAACCATCCACTCACCCACTTACCCATCTCCCCATCCATCCATTCATCCGCCCATTTACTCACCCATTCAACCTTCCACCCTCCACCTACATATCCAACCATCCATCCATCATCCATCCACATATCCAAATTTACACCCTGCAGTCACAGTCACCTCCCTCCCTCCCTCCCTCCATCCATCCATAAACACACATCCACATCGTTCATGCACATCCATCTCTCTCCATCACTCCACCCATCACCCAATTTCCGGTGCAGTCTATAAAGTGGTATATGGGGGAGTGAATAACAATACGCTCCACACACACACACACACACACACACACACACACACACAAACTGAGAGTGGGCTGTCAAGGAGTCGGGGAATCTATCTATCTCTAAATATATATATATATATATATATATATATATATATATATATATATATATATATATATATATATATATATATAAATGTTTAGAATGTTTAGAGAGAGAGAGAGAGAGAGAGAGAGAGAGAGAGAGACTTACCGGTACTGGACAACTCACATGATATAAAGAGGGAGGAGCGGGGGCAGGAAGTGGACGGAGGGGGATTGAGTTGGGACTGGCAACAGAAATTGACGAAATACAACAAAAATTACAATTATTAAAGATTTCCCCCCCATACACAAATCACCACCACCAGCATCAGTAATCATCACCATACTCCTCACTATTATACGCCACTATGGGATGGGCAGGATACAAATATAGGAACAGGGAAATACAAAAGCCCGAAAAACAATCATCAGAGTGTCGGTAAAAATAGCCCATACATTCCTGCACTCACCATTCAGGCGTCCCGAATTCTGGCCAATGAAGCTTGCCTTAAATCCGTGCCGATGGACATAAAACCATCATTCTTATGCTGAGCTATGTATATGAGGACCTCTCTCTCTCTCTCTCTCTCTCTCTCTCTCTCTGTATGTATGTACGCGTATTCTTTTTATTACATACATAACCTGTGTATTTCTCTACAAGTTAGCAGAAAAGATCCATTCTCCATTGACGTCCCGCTGACTATTATCGGGGAAGGAAAGCGAAAGCCGTAACCATGAACTGTTTTCTTTGTGTTCGTATACTAGTTTCGTTTTCGCGTACGATATGGACCGGCGTTAACGAAGTGCCGGCGCTATAGTGTGTTTTGGAGCCACTCTGTTGTGATTGTTGCTGCCCAGACAAAAGACGCCGGCTGGACCCATTTGTTGATGGTCCGCCACCGTGATGAAGGAGTGGTGAGACTAGAGGAGAAAATGGAGAGACTGAAGGAGAAAATGGAGAGACTGGAGGAGAAAATGGAGAGACTGGAGAAGAAAATGGAGAGACTGGAGGAGAAAATGGAGAGACTAAAGGAAAAGATGGAAAGAGTGAAGGAGAGAATGGAGTGACTGAAGGAGAAAATGGAGAGACTGGAGGAGAAAATGGAGAGAGTGAAGGAGAAAATGGAGAGAGTGAAGGAGAAAATGGAGAGAGTGAAGGAGAAAATGGAGAGAGTGAAGGAGAAAATGGAGAGAGTGAAGGAGAAAATGGAGAGAGTGAAGGAGAAAATGGAGAGACTGGAGGAGGGAAAGACTGAAGGAGAAAATGGAGAGACTGAAGGAGAAAGTGGAGAGACTGAAGGAGGAAATGGAGAGACTGATGAAGAAAATGGAGAGACTGGACGAGAAAATGGAGTGACTGGAGGAGACAATGGAGAGACTGATGGAGTAAAGAGAGGAGATGGAGAGACTGGAGGAAAGGATGGAGATTGGACAGACTGAAGGAAAGAATGGCGAAGCTGGAGAAGAGACTGGGACAAAATGGAGTGACTGGAGGAGAAAATGGAGAGAGTGGGGCAAAATGGAGTGACTGGAATGAGAAAATGGAGAGACTGGGGTGACTGGAAGAAAAAAAAAAAACTGAGAGACTGGAGTGAATGTAAGAAAGAGCAGAGAAGCTGAACGGGAACTTGAGAGACTGGAGTGAGACTGAAAGACGAAATTATGAGACTGGAGTGAGACTGAATGAGAAAATGGAAACACTGGAGAGAGTGGGGTAAAGACTGAAGTGACTGGGGGAAAAGCTGGTATGACTGGAAGAGAAACTGGAGAAACCGAAGAAGAAAACAGACACAAAAGAATGACTGGAGTAAAATAATAAATAAATGAGGAAGCTAGAAAAGTGACTGGAGTGATTAATGGGCAGGATTTGAGGGCGAAATGGAAAGACTGAGAGACTGGAAAGGTTGGATGAGGCAGTAGACTGGGGGATGTAGGAAAGACTGAACGGGAAAATGGAAAGGCTGAAGAAGAGAGTGGAAGGAAATGAAAGACTGAAGATGAGAATGGAGAAGGTAGTCAGTGGGGAGAAAAAAGTCAGTCGCGGGTTGAATGCAGGAGATTACGGAAAGAAAGGATGGATAGAACGGGCACTTGCCGGATTTGGATGAATTCGTAAAGGACTTTTGATTTTCTTCCCATTCAGCTCTGGTCATCTGGCAAGGGAAGTCATTACACAGGGTCCAGCAACCCACCAACTCCTCGGGTGGTCACAATACTCTGCGATGCTCTATCCACTTGACCTAAAACAGTCATCACTCTTGAATGGTTAACTGTAACAGGAGATTACCACAAGGGTATGGTGTTCATCACAAAAAAACAGTAAGGAAAGGGTTTAGGACAGTAGTGATACCGTAATCTGCCACCGAACTACGGAAAATAAACTGCTAAAGAACGAAACTATGTGCCAAGTTAGTGTGAATGACGTATAATATATTGTTAAGCCATGCTCGATCCCGCTGAATTAAGTAGGATGTTAATGAGCATCAATCTACTGCACAGTTAGGTTCAATGTTCATCCATAATCCCAATGATGTCACAAAAATATCTATGCTACTGCTAGTAATCCGTCCAGCATGAGACTACCCACTCAAAAGAAATGTAGTAAAGAAACAATAGTCAAGTGGTGGCACGAGTAACAGAGGCGGCACACAGTAACTCCATTTGTTAGACTGCAGAGGTAGCAACAGCTCCTAGTGCTTACACAAACAGGGAGGCCTCACAATACCGGAGGACCAAACCTTATCCAAATATCATGGCGAATATGTATATAATATTACAGATACTGACAGCTGTAATGCATTCTAAAGTCAAATGTTTGTGTTCTTGGACTAATCACTAAAACAACCAGCGTCTGAACCCAAAACCTGAAATATGCAGCCTACTGCCAGAACAAGTACTCATGGGGTCTGCAAATCTCTGAGCAGGGCATCGCGGATATGGCAAACTGGCAGAGAGAGATCAGTAATGATGAGACGTGTCCTGACTTACAGTATGACGGAAGGGAAGAGACGAGAAGAAGGAGCAGAGGAAGGCGAGGATGAGAACGCAATGCAAAAAATACATGAAGGAAAGGAAGTAGGAGAGGACGGGGAGTGGGAAAAAAAGACGGGGTAGGAGAGGAAAGAAATGAGGAACATAAGGGAAGGGTGGGAAAATAAAGAAGCAAAAGACATCGGGAAATAAAGGAGGGGAGAGAGGAGAGGAATGACGTGGAGAATCGGCAAGACAGTGAGAAAGGAAATAACAAATACAAAAAAGAAAAGAAAATGTGTGTGTGTGTGAAGAGAGAGAGAGAGAGAGAGAGAGAGAGAGAGCCACTATCATTATCGTTATCGCGACAGTCAACCACACAGGGCCTCCAGTTTGGCGGGGGAGAGCCAAACTAGCGCAGTTACCCTCACACAACAACACCCATGACTCTCTCTCTCTCTCTCTCTCTCTCTCTCTCACACACACACACACACACACACACACACACACACACACACACACACACACAGGCGCATACATTCATACACACAAACATTAACTCTCTCTCTCTCTCTCTCTCTCTCTCTTGGTTGGCAAGCGACTTATGGCTGCTGCTGTTATCGTTCTTGCCGTTGTCATTACTCCTACTGTTGCTCCTGTGAACAATACCGCGGCTTTCGTAAACACTGCTCCACTACTGTTGTCTGTACTGTTGTTACTGTTGTGGTTTTTGTAGTTGTGGTTGTTATTCTTGCTATAACTGTGTCTGTTGTCATGGCTGGGTTGTTCTACTTTTGTTATGGTTGTAGTTACTGTAGATGTCTTTGTGGGCTACTGATGTAATGGTTGTAGTGGGGATATTATTGGCTGTTATTGCTGTCGTTGTTACTACTGACTGTCGTTGTGGGCGTTAGTATCTGCTTTAAATGAGCTCTTATTCAGTACTTACTTAACAGCATTCGCAGCTCGCCACCGGAAGAAATCAACTTACCTGTAAAGAAATAAGAACATCAGCGACACGATAGGTTACATTTTATAAACACGTACAGTATACAATAATAATAATAATAATAATAATAATAATAATAATAATAATAATAATAACAGTAATAATAATAATAATGATAATAATAATAATAATAATAATAATAATAATAACAACAACAACAATTCTTTTATTATTATGATCATTATCACCACCACCACCACCACTACTACTACTACTGATGCTGCTGCTACTACTACTACTACTGCTACTACTATATATACAAGTTTGTTATGTAAAATTCACGTTTAATCATCATCATCATCATCATCATCATCATAAACATTACCATCAATACAATCAAAGTAATGCTCTTTCTATAGCTTCTCCATCTTAAAGACAACTGCCTCAAGAACGCACAACTCTTGCAAGACCCACACCACACCACTACGATCATTACACTAACCACACCTATCCCCACACCTCACCAACTAAGCCCCCTAATACTCCCAGTCTCGTCTTAAACTACCGCCACCACTACCATCACTACCACTGCCACTACCATCACTACCATTACTACTTACCACTGCCACCCCCACACCCCTTTAACTCAGGTGCCTAATACTCTAACAGTCTTAATCACTGCCACCATTACCATCACTACCACTGCCACTACCACCACTGCCACTACCATCACTACCATTACTACTACCACTGCCACCCTCACACCCCTTTAACTCAGGTGCCTAATACTCTAACAGTCTTAATCACTGCCACCATTACCATCACTACCACTGCCACTACCATAACTACCACTACTATCACCATTACTACTACCACTGCCACCCCTACACCTCTCTAACTCAGGTGTCTAATACTCTCACAGTCTAACTCTCTGCCACCATTACCATCACTACCACTACCACCGCCACCACCATCACCACACAAACACCACAGTAACCTCATTAACAACAAGGCGAAAAACAACAACCACTTTCACCACCACAACTACCACCATTATCACAATTTCTGCCTGTCGAACAACCACCATCGGTCATCTTTACCCATCACATCCACCACAGTTACCACAACTACCATCATTACTACCACCATTACCACAGCAAACCATTACCACCACCTACCACCATTACTACCACCATCACCACTGCAGCAACACTAACCATCACCAATTTTATCACTGTGTGTGTGTGTGTGTGTGTGTGTGTGTGTGTGTGTGTGTGTGTGTGTGTGTGTGTGTGTGTGTGTGTGTGTGTGTGTGTGTGTGTGTGTGTGTGTGTGTACCATCATTACACACATTACAATCACAACCATTATCACAAACACTACCACCACTACCATCATCATAAACATTACCATCACTACCATACCACAAAGATTATCATACCACTACCATCACTACCACACATTAGCCACTTACACCATAACTTCCACCATTACCAACAAATCTATCACAACTACCACAATCAGAGAAGCAATAACCCTTGGAGAAGTAACCAATATCCACACCACCATCACTACCACTATTAGGGCAGTAATAAACCTACCACAACTACCACAGTCTAGGAAGTTATAACCTCTAGAAATAACCACACCACTACAACTCTAACATCCCAACTACGATTATGAGGACAGTAATAAACCTACCACAACTACCAAAACGTCTACTACCACAACTACCACCATAACTACCACCAGGAGGGCAGCAATAACCTGGGCGAAGTGACCACGCCCACTTGAGCATCGAGGCACACTTGCCAGACTTTGAAGGGGGAAGGAAGGGGGAGAAGGGAGAGGGAAAAGAAGAGGAGGAGGAAGAGAAGGAGGAAAAGGAGGAGGAGTAAGGAATGGGGAACAGGAAGGAGGGAGGGATGGAAGAAAGGAGTGGCAAAGGAAGAAGGGAAGCAAGAAGGAAGGAAGGGGGAGGGGAGAAGTGGAGAGGAGGGGGAAGGGAGTACTGGAGAGGAAGGTGGGGAAGGGTATGGGGAGGGGAGAAGTGGAGAGGAAGGAAGCGAGCGGAGAAGTGGAGAGGAAGGAAGCGAGCGGAGAAGTGGAGAGGAAGGAAGCGAGCGGAGAAGGGGGAGAAGAGGGGAAAGGACAGGGGAAGGGATGATGAGGGGATGGGGAGAAAAAGGGAGAAATGGGAGAGTGGAGGCAGGGAAGATGGAAAAAAAAAAAAAAACTGCAGAAGAAAGTTGGAAAGATTAACGTAAACAAACAGGAGAGAGAGAGAGAGAGAGAGAGAGAGAGAGACGAGGAATAAAGAAAAAAGAACAGAAGCACAGAGGAAGGGAAGCAAAAAATGAAAAAAGAACGTAAAATGGAAGAGGGAGAACTGACGCAAAGAACAACGGTAAAGAAAACTAAAAAGAAGGAAACAAAAAAAAACGACAGAGGCACAGGCAGGGAGAAAAGGGGAGGAAAGAGTGAGGAAGAAATGAAGGATGGAAGTTGGAGAGGACAGAAAAGGAGGAGGGAAAAGAAGGAAAACACCAGAAACAACAGATGGTTTGAGGATACAGAGGAAAACAAAGAGAGGCAAAGACTGAATGAACAAAAAAAAAAAACAGGAAATAATGGAAGGAAACGGCGAGAAATGAAGGAAAGAAAACGGAGGCACAGGGGGGACTAAAGGAAAAAACAGCAAGAGAAATAAAGGAAGGAAAGAGGAGCGAGTTTGGGCTGTTTTGAGAGCTCTTGATGACTGACCCTCAGCCTTATATTAATTCTGGCAGGAGGAGGAAGAAGCCCGGAGGAGGAAGAAGACTAAGAAGAGGAGGTGGAAGAGGAGGAGGAAGAAGTATTGTAAGAGGAGGAAGAAGAATAGGAACAGGAGGAGGAAGAAAGAAAAAGAATAAGGAATGGGAGGACAGAACTAACAAACGAAGAGGAAAATGGGGAGAAGGAGAAGAGGAAGAGAAACAAAGCGAGACAGAGGAAGAGGATGAAGGGAGGAGGAGGGAAATGGAAGCAGAAAGAGAGAGGATACATGTATAATGAGGACGAAAGGAGGAGGAGGAGCTGAAGAAAAAGGTAGAAAGAGAGAGAGAGAGAGAGAGAGAGAGAGAGAGAGAGAGAGAGAGAGAGAGAGAGAGAGAGAGAGAATTTGTCGTGACACCTCATCAAGCCAATTCGTCATTCATAATTCCCTAATGCACATCTTCCTTCTTTTCCTTTTTTTTCTCTCTCTCCTTCCTCTCCTTCATTTTTTCCTTCACCAATTACTTCCTCCCTTCCTCTACTAGACTCATCCTTCTTTATTTCTTCTCTTTCACTTCTGCGCCTCTTCCTTTTCACATCCATTCCTTCTCCATTTTCCTTCTTCATTTCCCTTAACTTTCCTCCACGCCTACCACTCTTCCTTCACATTATTTAACCTTTCTTTTATACTATTCCTTATCACCACAAACCTCACCCTTTCCTTCGTTTTTTCCACTCTTCCTTTGCGTTGTTTCACATTTCCGATTCCCTTTTGCACTGTCACTTATACCATTAGAAAACTTTATCTTTTAGTAGCAAGTAATTTTTTCTCTTAGGAGCCTTCACATATGTTTAATCTATTTTTTTCACATTCTGGTTCCTACATTTTTCTTTTTCAAACGCTTTTTGTACATTATGCATTTTCTTTAGCAGTTTTTTAGGTATATCAGCCAAACTTTTTAATTTAATTAGCTTTATCCCTCCTCCTCCTCCTCCTCCTCCTCCTAGTCTTCTCACGCTCCCTCTTATTAATCTTTCCTCCCCTGAGACTTATTTCTCTTCTTCACCACTCTTCCCATTTTCATCATCCTGAACTTATCAATTATTTATAATCATCTTAATTGCTCCTCTTCCCCCCTTCTCTCTCTCTCTCTCTCTCTCTCTCTCTCTCTCTGTGCCCTCCGCTTTCTGTGCCCAATCCAATCTCTGTTCCCCCCTCCTTCCCCATAGTTGCCCCTCATCTGGTTTTGTCTCCTTCCGTCTCCTAGCCACTCCCCCACCCCCCTCCTTCACGCTCATAACCTTTCTTCACGTCATATTCTTCCTTGCCCTCCCTCTCCCCTTCCCTTTCACCCATTCTTCTTCCATCACCCTTCCACCTCCACCCTTTCTTTCAATCTTCCCTCCATATCTCTCTTTCAATCATCCCTCCACATCTTCCTTTCCTTTCCTGTCCTTCTTCTTTCCAATTCCTCTTCTCCTTTCCTCCCCTGACAACTTCCATCATTCTCCCTACCCCTCCGCTTTAACCTCTTTACATTATTCTTCCCTCTCTCTCTCTCTCTCTCTCTCTCTCTCTCTCTCTCTTACTCCCTCTCCCCTTCTCCACATCTCTCTTTACTCCTTTTGTTTTCTCCATTCCTTTCCCCTTTCTCCTCCCTCTGTCTTCCCTTCGCCCTACCTCCCTTAATCCACCCTTCTTCTTTTCATACCCACCTTCCCTCTCTCTTCCATTACTCCAATCCCTCCCCACACCCTCCCTTTTTCCACCACTCCCCTAAAATACTAACTCCCTTCCTTCCATCTATTCCCCTCCTTCAATCCCATCCTTCCCCCAGTTTCTACCTAACCCTTCCTCTTTCTACCCTCCCTCCCCTTCGTACCCTGTCTCCCCTCCCAGTGTCATCCTCTCTACCCTACCCCTTCCCTCACCTTTCTCAACACTACCCTACCCCTCCCTTCAACTCACAGTTCTTCCCCCTTCCTCACCCTCTCTTCACTTCATTCACTCCACACATACCCTTTCTCCTCCTACTCCTCTCTCTCCCCTCCACTTCCTTCCACCCCCATCCCTCCACACCATACCCCTTTCATCTCCTCCCCTTCCCCCCCACACCCCGGCTGAGGTAGTAGCGAGGAGGTGTGTGGAGGACGTGTGAGTTAATAAGTTAGCTAAGGTGACTGTTCCTCTCACTTGATATTCATAACCCAACACTCTACTGCGCCAGGCACGCGTGGGGGGGGAGAGAGAGAGAGAGAGAGAGAGAGAGAGAGAGAGAGAGAGAGAGAGAGAGAGAGAGAGAGAGAGAGAGATGAAGGAGAGGACATAATAAGGATAAGCGTAGAGAAAACAAGGGGAGAAGAACAGACCAAGGAGGAAGAAAGAAAGGAGGAAAAGGAAAATAAGAAGAAAAAACACCGAGGAAACGTAGAGGCAGGACGAGAGAGGAGTAAAAATAATACGTCAGCAGGATAAGGAATGAACAGGCAAGAATGGAGAGAGGAAAGGCGGAGACGAGAAAGAAGAGGAAAAAAGTAGAAGAAACAAGAAAATGAGAGGTAATGGGAAGGGGGAACTCTTATGAATGAAATAAAGACAGAAGGGGAAGGAGAGAGATAAACAGATGAAGGAAAAGAGGAAAAGAAAGATGGAAGAAATCTGTAGGTAATAATCAATGAGGAAGGAAAAAAGAAAGGAAGGATGAAAGAAAGAGGGAAAAAGAAAAGAAAGAAGGAACGATGAGAAGGATAAGATGAAAAGAAGAAGGAAGAAACCTGAGGACAAAGAGAAGAGAGGAAAGGTTAAAATGAAGAATGAAGAAAAGAAAGACAGAAAAAGAGGAAAAAGAAGAGAAGGGGAAAATATCAAAGTGACAGCTGGAAAGAGGGAAGAACAGAGAAACGAATGATGTACCGGTAGCTAGAATAAGAGAAGTGAAAATCGAAAAATGGCCATAAAAATGAAAAGGGGGAGATAGAAGAGAAAGAACAAACACAAATGAATACGAGCAAGGAAAATAAAACTGAGAAAAGTGAGTGAGAAAAATTAAAAGGAAAAAAATGGAAAAAAGGAGATACACAAAAGACGAACTGGAGAGAAAATGGAAAAAGAAAACACAGAAAGTAAAGAAAAAGGAAGGAAGAAAAAATGGAAGAATGGCGAGAAGAAAGAGGAACCAGAGAAAAAAAAAGAAATTAAAAAAAAAAAGATGCAGGAAAGAGGGAAAAAGAAACAGAAGATAGAGAAATAAAAAGACAAATTCAGAAATGACGAAGATGAGAGAATACATGACACAAAGGAAGGAAGAATGTAAGGAGGAGAAGACGAAGAGGAAAGAAAGAAGATAAACAGGAGGGACTGAGTATGAGAGAAAGGAGGAGAGGGAAGAAGAATGACCCAAAGAAAGAAGAAAGGGAGGAAAAGTAAAGAAACGAAATGTGTGTGTGTGTGTGTGTGTGTGTGTGTGTGTGTGTGTGTGTGTGTGTGTGTGTGTGTGTGTGTGTGTGTGTGTGTGAGAGAGAGAGAGAGAGAAGAATCAGAACAGACAGCGAGAGAGGGAGAAGTGCAGAACATAGAGGAAAAGAAGAAATGAAAGAAAGGAATAACACAAACACATGGAGGAGGAGAAACAAGAACGATAGGATAAGGGATAATATAAAGAGGGAAAGGCGGAAATGAGGGAAAAATATGAATAAGGCGGACGAGAATGGAAAAGGGGAGGAAATGGAATATGGAGAGGAGGAGGAGGAGGAGGAGGAGGAGACAGATAAATGGCAAACGTGAGGACTAAAAGACAAGAAAGAACAGATGGAAAGCCAGAAGAAAAAGGGAAGGGGGAACAAACGAAGAATTTGCAGATAAATATGAACACGAGTAAACAGAAGGGTATGTAGCGTTAGGAATGACCTTTAAACCAAATATTTAAGAAAACTTCGAAAATGCTGTAACGCGTGCCAAAATGTAACGCAAGATTATACAAATGAATGAACAATGGAAGAAAGAAGAAGGAAAGAAAGAATGGGGTATCATAAAACGCATATGGGGAAAAAAATGACAAAAAACTGTAAGGCTTGGCACACTAAAAAGAAAGAAAAAACATCTCACCAAACCAGCTAATGAAAAACACAAACCAAGCTCCAAAAGGAATACTAAAAACAACACATTCATCTTTTTCAATCCCGCCCACTTCGCTGTGCCCAGACCCCCCGTCCCCTTGACAGAAGAAAGATAATTGCACCAGCCAAGCAACGCCTTAGACCCGACTGTTACTAATGGAGGCTGGAGGGTGGGTGAGTAGGGGAGGGGGACAGACAGACAGACAGGCAAGAAATAGAAGGCAGCAGCGTTGGTGGGCTTCCAGGCAGGTGACTGACAGGCGAAGGGGGACACAAACACGCACATAAATACATACATACATACTAGTAGGCACACACACACACACACACACACACACACACACACACACACAAATAACAATAAAAATATGAAGACGAGAGAGAGAGAGAGAGAGAGAGAGAGAGAGAGAGAGAGAGAGAGAGAGAGAGAGAGGATGAAAATGACATCAAATAAACGCACAACGAAACCAAAACAAACACGAAAAAATGACCAAAACACGACACAGAAAGAAAAAAACTGGATTGCCTTGGGTGTGTGGGACAGGTGTAAGAGTGACAGGTGCGAAGTGAAGAGAAATTTGACACGACAGGTGTGAGTGGGGTGTGTGGGGGACGGTGATATGTGCTAGACAGGTGTTTAAAGAGCAATCAAGGGTGTGACAAAAGGTGTGGCTTGGGTAGGTATGTACAGACGGAGACAAAAAGTTCTTATGTTTTGCCTTTTCTACTTCCCGCTTTCCTCTGATCGCTAATATTCCTATGCTAGATACAGCTGGGGTCAAAAATTCGCCTAATATTTCATCTCTTCTTGTCACTGTCCCTTCCTAGCTAATATTCCTAACCTAGAAACAGTCTGGGTCAAAAATTCGCATACTGTTTCACCTATTCTGTTTCTCACTTTCGTCTGCTGGCTATTATTCTTGAGGGACAAAGTTTCTTCCTAATATTCTTATTTTACTCCCCCCCCCCACTTTTTTTTTTTTTTTTTTGTACGTTAGTTTTCCTGAGAGAGGTTTAGTGAGCTTCTCTGGCCACAGATACGAGGGTTTGGTGGGTGGGGGAGAGCCTTCTTCTTTGCTATCCTTGTCTTATGCTAGTGGTTTAGTCACTCTTATAGGAGATGTCTTGCATGGACCAACTGGTCTACTGCAGTTATCCTCTCACGTTCTTTGATGTAACGCGTCCGGCAGAAAAGTGACAGATATTCTCAAAGTACGACGAAGACCCAATGTATTACTTGATAAACTTCTGTCTGATTCAACAAATCTGAGAGGCCAAGCGTGAACGCAATTAAGAGGCCATCAAGGGGCGTAACAAGAGCTGTGCCTAAAGCTATGTATAGGTCTGACAGGCCAGGTGTGAATGCAATTAGCGTCTTTATATATTTTTTGTTACTAATTGACGTTATATTTTACTCTTGCATCCCCCAGGTAGTGTTATTTAGCATTGAAGAGATCCCTCGGAGTGAAATGGCATGAATCAGTCTCCGTTAAACCCTTGAGTACGATTATTTTTTTTATATTCTTACTACCGCCAGACGATTATATTATGCTTTTCGAGAGATCGTTTGTACAGAAGGACTTAGAAAGCCTCCATGATTCACTTTAATATTTCAGTCTTGGTACAGACAGACACATTTATTCACCTTAAGATCATCCTTTGGTAGTGAAAGGGCTGGAGGCGTAACCAAAGGTGTGGTCGGGCCAGGTACAAATCTGTCAGACAGGTGTGAATGCTATTAACCTCATGAGTGCGATGGCCTCGTTTTGTCGTTACCGCATGAGGCAAGGCTACGGAGAGCACGCCAGCTTGTCTTGTTTATTGATTTTTTGCTACTCCCATGCATTTTAGTTTAATTATGAAGAGATCTCCCCCCCCCAACTTCGGGGATAAGATCGCTAGAGCCTTCATTATTCCTTTCATTTCTAGGGTACTCTACACTACGCGAAGTCCCGCTAGAGACGCCTTCATGTGGTGGCAATGATATAAACGGGTGGCACAAATGCCTGGTTATACGAACTTCCTTCAGCTTTTTCCTTATCCATCCCAAAGGAGGATGGTGGACTGAAGGAGGGGAGCAACATGAGCATTCAGACCACTGGGTTCACACTCTAAATGAACCTAGGGCTAAAACTACTACCGGTACTACTAATACTACCTTATGTAAAATGTCGACCCTAATTTGGCCTAAAACTGCCTTCTCTCCACTTTGAATGCTCTTTTTTTTTTTAAACAAGAAATTAACATTAAAATATGGTGCTAGTCATAAAGAAGTGCTACGGAGGGGATCTACAGCCAAAGTACTGTTTTATTGTCACTGCGTTAGGGAAGACAAGCAACAAAAATGTCGAAAATTTCCGTCGAATTAATATGGAAGAATTAAGAGTATAGTAGGGCCAGTAAACTACAAAATGACGTTGCCATTTCGACACGGTTAAACACCTGATGGACAACACTCCCATATGTGAGACTGAGGGGCTGACAAACACCTGGACATAGATGAGAGAGAGAGAGAGAGAGAGAGAGAGAGAGAGAGAGAATAAGGCTGATAAGTACAGACAGCGTGGGACACTGATAACTGAGAAATGGAAGAAGAGACAGTCGGGCAGGTTAATAAACTAATCAGAGTAAGATAAAATAACAATGAGGTAGAAACGGTAGTAATACAGACAGAATTCACAACCTAACCTAACCAAACCTTAACTAAACTAAACTAACCTACCCTAAAATAAAGTACCCCAAACTAACCAAACCTAACTTCACCGAACCTAACATAACCTAACACTCTAACTTCAACCAACGCGATCAAACAGAACCTAACTTTGCCTGACCGAACCTAACCTAACCTGACAAAAAGATAAACACTGCCACCACTACCACGGGAATGAAAGATGGTCTCCACACAGCTACAATACACTGACATACTTCTGAGCAAAATACCACGATGATCAATGAACACAGGGTAACCAAAATTCTGCGTTCGAACGATTTGACCTTTGACCTCATAACCTTCAAAATGAGTAAACAGAAAAAAATAAAAAAGATGTCTGGGAATAGTATAAAAAAAAAAAAAAAAAAAAAAAAATGCACCGAGTTTTGAAGCGAACTGGTGAGGAAATAAAGAAATGAAACGAAAATGATAAGTGTTTGGATGCGATAAAGTAGAAAGAGGAAGGAAAAGAAGAAGAAACAAAGGGACTGGGCAAAAACAGTGGTTCTTCAGATATGGTGTGAAGACCTAATACGGGAGATGATAAGACATAAGAAACACTGATAAGGCTGAGGCAGATAATATGGGAGACAAACAAACAAGTGTGAGACAGACAAATACATACAATACATTCTGACAGGTGTGAGAGACAGGTGTAACACTGACAAACTGATGTAACAGAAGGATTTAAAAAAAAAAAAGTTAAAAATATGTACAATGGACAGACAGACAAATGTGAGAGACGTACAGGGCAGAGAGACAGGTGTGAAAAACGGGTAAGACAGACAGACAGATAAAAAAGACAGCTATTAAACACACACAAGTATATCAGAGGCATGTAAAAGATTCCGTATAACATATCTGGTTGTGGATGACAGGTATACTAGCCAAGAATAAGACAGACAGGTATAACAGTCAGGTATGAATGACAATTACAACACAGTCAGGTATGTGAAACAAGTATAGCACAGACCTGAACACACACAAGCGTAAGAGACGGGAATAACACAGAGGGACATGTGTTAACGACACACATAACACAAACAGCTGCGAAACACAGGTACAAACGCTGACAGACGGGCGTAAAAGACAGGCATGACAAACACGTAAGCAAGACAGGTATGAGAAAGAAAGAGAGAGAGAGAGAGAGAGAGAGAATGTGAAACAAGTAAGAAAAAGAGGGACAGGTGAGAAAGACAGGTGTAGGGCGGACCACCTGTACGGTAGAAGCCCAGGTCGAGGTAATTATGGAGATGAGGCCCAGGTGATGAGTCTTAATTTGCTCCGCTCTGCTCCTCCTCCCCAGCCCCCAACATGCCTCTCCCCCACTCCTCCCCCAACCCCAAAGCCCCCAAACCACCACCCACGGGTAGGGATTTTCCAGATAGTCGGGTGAGTCTGCTGGGGCGGGGGGCCGAGGGAGGGGGAGAGGGAATAATTGGGGAGGAGTGGGGATGGATGAATTATAGGGGGGTTGAGCGTGGAAGGGAATTATAGGGGGCTGAGTGCCGGGAGGAATTATAGAGAGGTGAGTGAAAATTGTCGAGGAGAAAGCTCACCAAACGGTACACCACCTTCCCCCCCACTTCAGAGAGAGAGAGAGAGAGAGAGAGAGAGAGAGAGAGAGAAAGAGCGCAAACCCATCGCACCTCTATCGCTTTTACCCGTGTTCGTGTTTCTATCGCATCTGGGTATTGTATTCTAACTAAAGCCCGTTGAACGTACACCACTTCACTCATCAACAGAAAAAAATAAAAATTTTGTAGCTACCCCTATCCTTAGTAATGGTCAACTCAGGTATTTAAACAGCTGATACCAAAGAAATATATTCACCAATGGACAGTACCTAACAGTCACAGGCTTAACATCTTGAAATCTGGTGTTAGGCAAGATTTTTACGATCATGCTTCGGATTAAATATAGGCTTCCTTTATCGCTAAGGAATTAATATAAGTTCTCATTTTCGCCAAACAGGAATATCGGAGAGCTGTTCACATATTCCCCCCAACAAATTATGACATCCGTGAGACAGGGATAATCGTGGCAGTAACAATAACTCTGAACAATAACCCTTGCAGGCGGCGGGACAGAGGCCAAACACAGCGTCCATCAGGCGTTCCGTTCTTACACACAGGCTAGTGAGATCCAGAACAAACATGCCAACGTCCCTAACCACTTTACATCACACACACACACACACACACACGCCAACATCAGCCAGCAACAAAATACACCCCAACACATCACACACCAACGAGACAACACACACAAACAGGCCATTACCACCACGCTGCACGGGGAAGAGGGGAAAAAAAGAACAGGCTGGTGTTGTGTGAAGGGACATATTAGCACTGCAAAGTGTGCAAGAGCGGCCATCAACAGGCACGGGGAGGTTGCAATGCTGGAGAGAGAGAGAGAGAGAGAGAGAGAGAGAGAGAGAGAGAGAGAGGGGATGGGATTGGTTGTAGCACTGGATAATTTGCTGCAAGTGAGAGGGTGGTTGAGTTAGAGGGGGACAAGAATTCTGATCAACACTCATCACCAATACTACTGTCATCGTCGCAATCACCTTTACTACCGGAACATTCACCATCACTTTCATCACCATTATCATGATTACGGCTACTGCCAGTACTTCCATCACCACTACCATTATCAATAACCTCACTACCACCACCATCACCCCCACCACTACTACTACTACTACTATCACCACTGCCAATACTATTCCCATCAGTACCACTAACACCACAACCATTCCCTCTGTCACTATCACGACCATCACTACAATCCTCCACTACCATCACCACTACTATTTTTATTACAACCACCATCACAACCAGCAGCAGCATCACCACTACCAAACACCAGCACTATCACCACCACAACCACCATCATCGCCAGCAGCAATATTACCACCATCACTATCACCAGCAAAACATTACCAACATCACATCTCTCACCATCACCACCACCACCACCACCTCTGCAAAACACTACCATCATCGTATCTCGGACCATCACCACCACCATCACTGCAAAACACGTCCAACATCACATCACTCACCACCACCACAACCACCATTGCAAAACGGTACCAGCATCACATCCCTCACCATCACCACCACTGCAATCACACAAAGCTCCGGGTACAAAGGACATATATTCCACGGGTGTCCATCTGTCCTGTCATGCTTTCGCTGGTGCTATCTTGTCCTGTCGATTCCTAAACCTGTCCCTTCCATCGCCTGTCCTGTGCGTCTCCTCTCCTGTCCCTCCATTACCTGTCCTGTGCTCTCCTGTCCTTCCGACCCTCTATCCTGTCCCGGTCTGTTCGCTTGTCCTTCCCAACCCCAGTCCTGTCCCTCACCAACACCGTCATGCGGTTAGAGGTCACCTAAGCACGTGTCCCTTGGCAACTTATTTTCCCTACTATACATCAATATTGCCTTTTGTTATTTGAATCTTTTTAACATCGACCCTTGATTTACAGCATAAAAAACGACGGAGTAACCAATTCCCATTGACTCGCATTTAGTGATTTGGTCTAAACAAATATCAACGAGCATCAAATAAAGTGCCAGCGTTCCTACTAACTAAATTGAAATTCTGCGTTTGAGTTTAGTATAAGGGTGGCTCGCTAGATGGTTTGGTAGTTTCAGATGCCGTGTGACTCCTAACCCTTTTCTCACATGCACTGGTTAAGTTACATATCAGCAGTCATTTGCCAGGAGACTAAACATTAAATAAACAAATCAGAATTGTATGCGTAAATTTTCCCATCCCGTGGTCCTGCCTACATACCAACATACACTGACTTACGACTGGACCGTATTTCTCTCGGCAATTAAGGGATACCGTACCAAAGCTATGAAGTAACAAGCTGGTATGGAAGAGATGCAAGGAGTGCGAGAAGTCCAAGAGAATGCCAACCCCTACTCAGCTCCTGTCCTTCCTACACTTGGTCCTGTTTCGTCCTTACCTTGTCCTGTCAGTATTGCATCCTGGCTATTCTCTGTTCTGTCTTCTCCCTAACTTGCCCTGTCTTTATTCTGTCTCACTCATCCTCTGTTTCGCCCTTATTTTTGGTCTGTCTGTCTGTCTTATCCCCGTCTCCATCCCTATCTTATCTCTATCCTGTCAGTTCTACCTCCCTCGACACCCTCCTTACCTTGTCCTATCCCTCTTCGGCCTCATCCATCTTACGATCCGCCCTTACATTTGGCCTATCTGTCTTCCGTCTCTCCTAGCCCTTTCGTCCTCCCTATCCTATCTCTACCCTGTCGGTTCGGCCTCCCTTAGCCCAATCCCGTCTTGTTCTGCCTCTTGTCTGCACCATCCATCTATGTAACTCTATGTAACTCCTTTTTTCCGTTCTCTCTCTCTCTCTCTCTCTCTCTCTCTCTCTCTCTCTCTCTCTCTCAGTTCCTGCCTCCTCCCTCTCTCATCTCAAACCCGTCTCTCATTATTCTGTCCATCCTTCATCTCTATATCTCCATCTCCATGTCAATCGTCAACTTCACAAACACTTTTTTTTTTACTATCTCTCCCATATCTCTCCTGTCCCCATCCGCCTCCTATCTCTACTCCGACAGGTGTCTCTCCCTTGGCACTGTGTCACCTTGTCCTGCCTTGCCCCGTCCTGCCCTGCTCTCTGACACAACACAGCTGTTCTTGTTGCAGGCGAACTGAGAGCCAGGAGTGAAAATAGAAGTTTGGGATGCAGGCGTGAGAGAGAGAGAGAGAGAGAGAGAGAGAGAGAGAGAGAGAAACTTACTGGCAATAACCCCTCAATTTGTTTTTCCCACTGAATATAAGCATCTGGTGTTTGTATCAATTTACATTTCCAGATATACCAAAGCAGAGAAAAGACTGGACGAAACAATTTTTAAGGCCATTCTGTATCAAAATTCTCTAACTCTCGACATCAATCACATCGAAGAGTTAGGAGACACGAAATGCATTAAAAAAAAAAAAAAAAAGCTATACCCATAAAAAAAAAACATGCAGTATTTTCAACAGAGAAGCCTCCGTGAAAAATATGGATAAAATTATGGAGTAAAACAGCTCGGAGTCTTGAACCAGATTTACAATATAATAAAAACATAAAAAAACTCACACCACATTTTCAACGTGGCAGTAGGATCTCGGAAAGGTTAACCCCTTTCATGGTCACGGTAACTCTATTCTATTTTAACTAAGACTATTAATTCACCTTAGAGGGAGTATCTAGGACCCTGGTCAGTACTTTCCTTGGGTAACGTAGCTCCCTAGCACTTTTTCTAAGCGATTTATTTTCCTCATTACACCTTGCTATCTTCATCATTGTTATTTAAGTCATTCTAATAACGTCTTACTCTTCATGAAAAAGGCACAAAATACCGGTAATACCGACCGGCCATATCCAAAAATAAATCGCTAAGGAGGTGATAATAAGCTTCCTACCTGTACTAGAATACAGCCCCTTGAGTGTAAATACTCATATCACTGACCCCCTCATTCTCAGAAAAGCTCTATATATATATATATATATATTTTTTTTAAACTAACACGACACGACTTTTGTACCGACGCCAAATTTCCAGGAAATAAAAAAAAAAACTGGTGACAAACTCTCAAACATGTTAACAAAAGCATACACACACACACACACACACACACACACACACACACACACACACACACACACACACACACACACACACACACACACACACGACCTTACAACAAACGAGGATACACGAGAAAACCAAAATTAAGTGTATGAAGCAGTTCTGGAGCCTCACATCAAATCCAGGATGTAAGAATTAACAATGGTAGAGCAAATTTTCTATGCAGGAATTAATACAGGCAAAACGAGTGTACAGTGGAACAGGGCTGAAACTTACAACACAGGCGGGGACACTGAAAACTGCACAATAAATGTATAACTCGCCGCGAACCAATTTTCCAATATTTGGGGCCGGGGGAGTTAACAAAAGTACAATATAACTCAGACGAATATTAGAGGAGAAGAGCGAGCACGACAAATAACAATCATATGAAAGTCTGAAATGTAAAACTGACATCCTTTAATCAATTATCACACAAAGAAGCTGTGATCTCAAAGTAAGAAACGCACAATATTACTCAGGAAAACTAGAGCAGAACAGCGTACAACAACAACAACAACATAATAACAATAACAACAACAATAATAATAATAATAATAATAAAACCTACCTACCCATAAAGCACCCTGGATCAATCTTCGAATAGTAATTAACACACGTATAATATTACTCACATGAAACTTAAAGGAGACCTGGGTGCATTGAAAACTACGAACTAAAAGTGGAATTCTGTGGGAGTGGGAAGTTATCGTGTCCACCTGAATTATTACCGCGGGTTGAATTCCAGCCACCCAGCACGACCTGAAACCCCTGGCCAAGTTCTGACTCTTGCATCGCGCGAGGTCAGCCGTGTGGGAGGGACTTGAGCAGGCTATCATCCTTTTCACATGATATGCAAGTAGTCCCTTTAGTGCCTTGAGGTTTTATTTTATTTTCGTAAGAGGTGGACGATCTGACAGACACACAACACACACACATACAGACGGACACATAGGAAGGGACACGAAGATATATTCACAAACGCAAGCCTGAAAAATTCTCTCTCTCTCTCTCTCTCTACTTCTCAATCTATCAACCAATCCCAAGAAACAAACACACAAGCGAACACAAACATCGACGCACAGACGCCCTCACGCAAAATTTACACACACACACTCACACACACACACAGTCCAGCTGAGAGTGCAATTTACAAAACAAATGAGAGAGAGAGAGAGAGAGAGAGAGAGAGAGACGGCATGAAATCAGTAAAACAGGGGCCAATCCGGAAGTGTGTGATCAGACTATCGACCACGGAGGGAAGAAGAGAGAACTACAGTGTTTGTGTGTGTGTGTGTGTGTGTGTGTGTGTGTGTGTGTGTGTGTGTGTGTGTGTGTGTGTGTGTGTGTGTGTGTGTGTGTGTGTGTGTGTGTGTGTGTGTGTGTGTGTGTGTGTGTGTGTGTGTGTGTGTGTGTTTGTGTGTGTGTGTGTGTGTGTGTGTGTGTGTGTGTGTGTGTGTGTGTGTGTGTGTGTGTGTGTGTGTGTGTGTGTGTGTGTGTGTGTGTGTGTGTGTGTGTGTGTTAAATATGAGAGAAGAAAATGGAGAGGGTGAAAGGGTGAGACGGGATATGGTAAGGTATATTTCTGGCGAGGAATATGGTCTCACTTTTTTTTTTTAGCTTTCACACACACACACACACACACACACACACACACACACACACACACACACACACACACACACTTAGCTTTTATTCACGTTATTCTCTTGGTTTGTCCTTTAATTTTTTCTCGATTCATCTTTTCATCTCTAAATAAACTACTATTATTTAATCTACCGTATTCATTCTTTCACTCAGTACCCGCATTTGCTATTCACTATTATTCAACAACATCCTATTTCTCTCACATCCTTTAATCTGGGAACGAATTTTATTTTATTCTTACAAGTCCAAAACGATTTTACTCAGTTTAGGGTCGACTTCAGAAACTGGTGGGGTTATATGTAGCCTCTATTAATTCCTTTACTACTTGGAGGGTGCTAGTGCAGGAGAGGGTCGCCTTCATGTGGTGGCACCATTATTACCAGGTCCCTCAACTGCCTGGTTATACAAACGTCCCTCAATTACTTCCATATCTCCCGAAAGAAAGATGGTGAACTGCAAGATAAGCTTAAGCCTGCAGTCCACAGAGTTCACGTTTCCAATGAACCTGGGACCACCACCACCACCACCACCACCACAACAACAACAAAAACTACAACTACTACTGCTACTACTATTTCTCTCTCTCTCTCTCTCTCACACACACACACACACACACACACACACACACACACACACACACACACGAGACAATGCACCTTCAGACTCTAGCTTAAAGTATACCCACACGCTGAAATCCTCTTAACATTAGAGTCGCTAAGAGTTAAGCCACACAGCTGTTCCACATCCACACCCCTACACCCACACTCCCATATACATTTCCACATAAACACCAATTCATCCACATACTAACATCGACACCCACATCAACTGTACAGAAATAACAACACATTCACATCCACACCTGTTATATCCACATCCACATCAACATCCACTTCCACACCCTACATTCACACTCCCAAACTAACACACACATGCATATCCACAGTCACATCCACATCCACACTCTTACATCCACAATCACATTTATATTCTCAGACTCCGTTCCACATTCCCACGATTAAGCTCCAATACTTACACTTTCACATCCACACTCCCACATCCATACCCTTAGATCCACACCCCTACATCTGAAACTCCCACATCCACGCCCCTCCATCCACATTTCCACATCCATACTTCAACATTCACACTGCTACATCCACACTCCCACCGCCACACCTCCACATCAATACACCAACACCATCCACACCTTTACATCAACACTCCTACAACACACTTCCACATCAACACCGCTACACCCACACTTCCACATCAACACTCCCTCATCTAACTCAAACATCTACACTTCTCCACCTACACTTCCATCCACATCAATACTCCTACACCCACATTTCCACATCCACACTCCCACATCCACCCTCCAACATCCCCACTCTCCCAGCTACACTCACACTTCCATACCCACATTCCCACATCCATACAAGCACATAATCCACACAGAATTAAGTACTTCCATATCCATTTTCCCACATCCAGTTTCAAAATCAACACCCACCCTTATACTCCACATCCACACCATCATATATTCCACTCTTACATCCACATTCCCATATCCATTATCCTACATCCACTGTCCACATCCAAGTCCTCGAACCCACACTATCACAAGATCCACACAGAAATAATCTAATTCCATATCCACACTCTCACATCCTCACATATAATAATCACTCATACATTCACACTCCAATTATTACACTTCCACATCATCCACACGCCCACATCCACATTCTCCACTTACACATTCGCACTCTAATTACCGTATTACACTACCACATCATCCACATGCCCACATCCACATTCTCCACTTACACGTTCACACTCCAGTTATGACACTACCACACCATCCACATACCCACATCCACTTTCTCACACCCACACAATTAAATCCATACCGATATCATTACTTGAATAAATATCAATCACACTCTCGTATCCACACTGCAAAATCCACACTCCCACTTACACACGATCACATCCATACTGTACTGTATAATCTAGAATTACATACTGTATAATTCATTCTGTCGATGCCACACTACCACGTCTACAATATCGTACACACACACACACACACACACACCTGAACAGCCACGCACCTTTAATCACACTAATGTACTCAAACTCCCCAGCGGGAAACTCCAATGAGGCTTGTCTGACGGGTAATATCGGGAAGGGCTGTATCGATGGAGTAATATTCTCGATGGAGTAAAGAATTAATACAGGCAAAGGATGAGATGGAGGGATGAAGTAGAGGGGTATGGGAGAGAGGGGGGGGTGTAAGTTGGGGGGGGAGGGCAGCGAAATGGCAGGGGACGGGGCGACGTGAAGGCTATTTGCTTGTGGCCACCCTTTACGGGATTAAGGTGCCTGGCTATTAATAGATACATGTCACCTGAATACAAAAATAAGAACCATACATTATAAATTACAAAAAAACAAAGCTAGTTATCCACAATTTCAATATTTTTTTCATTTTTTGTAGTTTTGAGATGAGAAAAAAAAAAATGAAAGGTAGGGCGTCATTTTAAATATATTCTTCCAGTTCCAAGATGATTTATTCAATTTAGATATCTCTCGCAATGAATTTTTTGACATTTATTTTGACTGCGGCCAGATAATTCCGTTTACCCCTACACATCGGGAATTTTTACTTCATTTTGCTGTGGCTGACGTCAAGGGGTTGGTGAAGACTATATATGTCCCATCCGGTTCAAAATCTTAATCAAATCGCACGGTTTTAGCCAGATTCATGTATAAAGTATGTCCTGGGGCTGAAGTGTAATGCTAGAACACTGTGAGAAACCCATTACCATTACCATAAACACAAGGTAATGATTAACAAGTATGTCCTGAGGCTGAAAAGGTTAAAAAGCTAGAATTTATAATGAGAAACCCGCTACCATTACCATAAACACAAGGTAATGGGTGACTGGGGTTGAAGTGTACAGTTCCACCTATAAATATATATCGCCCATACCAGCCCCCATTACCACACAACACTATCCCCACTAACGGTAGTCCCATCCCAAACTCTACCTGGTCTCTCTTGCTTCCCTATAATGGCCTTCCTCATTCTCCCTTAACTTCACTGTCATCCTAATCGCCCCCTTTCCCCCTCTATTCCATAACCCCAGCGAAACCCTACGAGTATCACGACTTAAAAGTTTACACCTTCCAGAACTTAATTAATCCTCTCAGAGTTAAATCTGTTATTTTATTCCAGCTAACGCCAGATGATTTTATTCGGCTGAGGGTGAGCTAAGGACATATACCTTCGATTCGCTTCTTGATGTTGGAGAGGGACGCCTTCACACGGTGGCATTGATATAACCGGTCAGTGGAGTTGCCCGGTTACACAAACGTCTCTCAACTCACTCCCTATCCCCCAAAAGGAGGACGACGGACTGTGGGGCAAGGACAACTCTTGCGATTCACCGAGTCTGTGGTTTACCGGCCTGGGGTAACAACGACAGCAATAACAATTTCTATTATTACAAAACACCCGCGACGATTCTTACTTCTTCCACCAACAAAAATCAATGGTGTGTGTGTGTGTGTGTGTGTGTGTGTGTGTGTGTGTGTGTGTGTGTGTGTGTGTGTGTGTGTGTGTGTGTGTGTGTGTGTGTGTGTGTGTACTCCAAGTGACTTCTATCAGGTGGTAAATGGAGAGGGTAAGTGTGGCATGAAAGAGCTCTCTCTCTCTCTCTCTCTCTCTCTCTCTCTCTCTCTCTCTGAGGGGCGGGATGCTGCCGAAACAGAACCCAAGAAAGAAGAGAAAGAATAGCAAATATACAAAGGAAATGTATGAGCGGGAAGAATTCTAAGGGAGAGGAATAATGACAAAGTATGAGGTAGAGGAATGAAAAATATAAGGATGAATTACGAAGGACTGTGAGGCATAAGCGTGAATAAGAAGCATGGGGGAGTAGTATCAGGGGAAGTGTGAACCCAGAATAATGTAGAAGGGAGAAAAATCAGGGGAAAGTGTGTGGGAGAAGCAGGAGGTGCTCTGAAGAAATACGAAGAAAGAAGTAAAGCAAAATAAGACATAAGAAGACGGAGGAAGGGAAAACGAGAGATGGGATGAGAGAAAAAGAAACAGAAAGAAAGGGGAAAAGCAGAAAGGAATCGAAAAGGTGGAAAGGAGAAAAAGAGAACGAAGAGAGGGAGGAGAAAGGAAGAAGGAAGACGGGACAGGAAAATGAAAGGAGTAATGTGAGTATAAATGAAAAATGATGCGTAATGAAGAAAGGCCAACAAAGGAAGCAGCATATTCTCAGTCTCTTACCTGTTTCTTGACGGCTTACGAACCAAGAGTGAGGCAACGAAATGGATGGTCACGCAATGGAGGGAAGGGAAGGAGAAGACAGAGGTGGAGGAAGGAGAGAAGACGGGTGGAGGAAACGGGGAAGTGAGGGGTACTGGGGAAGGAGGTGAAGAGCAGATGACAAGGGTGAAAGGAAGCGTGAAAAAGGGCAGGTGAACAGGAGTGTGTAAAGCGAGTGAGGAGTAAAAGGTGAGCATGAAGAAGGTGGATGAAAAGGGTGGAAAAGCCGGTGTCATGTGGATGCTAAAGGGCACGGCCGATGCGACTGGGTAGAGGGAAAAGTGAACAAAAAATGGGGGTGAGGGTATGTTCACAGTACGGGGCAAAAGGGTGCTCCAATCTAAAAAGCCAAAAAACGGAGATGGATGGAGAAGAAAATGCGGAGTATATATATATATATATATATATATATATATATATATATATATATATATATATATATATATATATATATATATATTATGAGAGAGAGAGAGAGAGAGAGAGAGAGAGAGAGAGAGAAATTAACAATGGATGTGAAGCAAGACTGATAAATAAGGAATGAAAAGTGAGACGTGAGACAAGGAGAAGGGGAGAAAGACACAATAGAGATACGTCTGACGGGAGAGAGGGGGAGGAGAGAGAAGATAGAGGGTGACTGATGGGAAAGGAGCGAGGGAGGAGAGAATTCAAGAAAGGCGAGAGATAAACACTGATAAAAGAGGGGAGCAGAGAGAAAGAGAGGGTGAAAATGACAAAAGGAGAGGAGACAAAACACGAAGAATAGATGGACAAAACCATGAACAATAAAGACAGTGGTATTTACACCCATAACTTCCGAGAGTATTTCACCCTCTTTCATACTATGGCGTAATTTTTAGTTTGTACTTGTTACTTCAGGACGATGTTTACTAAATTTTGGGGAAACCTCGCAGTGAAGGGGTTCGAAATGATCTCCATAAACATCCCAACAATGAAAGTCTCTCCAAAAATGAATAAAATCGTAGGACAGTTGCATGAATAAAACAAATAAAATAATCGGACTCAATGGGTTAACTCATTTACCACACAAGATCCATTCTATATAAAAGCAACAACAACAACAACAAACAACAACAATAATGGCAACACGGTCATTCATATGTGGAGCATGTACAGTACTTAGATTAACCTAAGGTAGCTTCCTGTGTAATATCAACAAGTCTGAACACAAATGTGTGGAAAAACGAATGGGTATATACATTTTTCATTTGTCTCAAAAACTGGCTAACCGTACGCTTAACTGTAACCATATTCCTTTCAGATAATAAGAGTGACCAGAGCTATATTTCTGTAAAGTTACAGCTTTACAGCTTTTGTGGTTTTCTATAAAACGTTCTACAAAGAAAACATTAAGCAGATATTTTGAATTCGTTACTTTCCACTAGGCTAAATGACAAAATATTCAGCCATAATTCTTAGCAAACATTTTTATCATAGGATTTTCAACCCAACAGTTGTATCTCAATCAGTTTCCGAGATATTTTAATTTCAAATATGCAATTTTTGCATCAGAAATGAGTATACTGTATAATCTTCAAAAATAGGTCAAGGTTATTTTTATTTGGCACAAGGACTTGGTTACCCAAGGTACCTTCCTGTATAATATCATCGAGATCTAGGATTAAAAGTGCAAAGAAGAATAATAAAACTTATGACAAACAATAAGCTTCGTCATTTATATGGCGACGCTTAATAATAATAATAATAATAATAATAATAATAATGATGATAATTTTGAGGGAAGCCACAGCAAAATAGAAATAGCTATCACAGAAAGAGTTAACATCTTATTCTACTTCCTTAACTACGACAATTCCCTTCTAAATTAAGGATATTGTCTGTGAGCAGCCAGAATAAAAAAAAGAAAAAAATCGTCATGACAGTGAAAGGCTTAAAAAAAAAAGTGGTATAAAACATGTGTACAATTTAATTACACATATTTAGGGATCTTCCTCCTCCATCTCCTCCTCCTCCTCCTGTGTATTCCTGTGTATTCCTCCTCCTCCTCCTCCTCCTCATCATCATCATCATCATTATCACCACCACCACCATCGTCATCATCATCATCATCATCATCATAAATAAAAGTAATATCCTCAAACCGCACAGCAAATATAAGCCATGACCCGTTCACTTTTTCTATCCTAAAAAAATCAACGCAAAAAAACAAAACAAAAGGATATTAATGCTGCTTATGAGAAAAAAAGCAAGCTCAGTATTTTCAGCCTCAAAAATTATTAGATGATATAGTAAAGAAATATAATAAAAAAAATATGTGTTCCATTTAGGTTAAAATTAGGACACTGTTAATGACTGTATGGAAAAAGTTTCGTTATTTGAGATAAATATAAGCCTTTGGATATGAGCAGTGGAGGGCGGCGGTAATAAGAACGAAACTGAGAGAGAGAGAGAGAGAGAGAGAGAGAGAGAGAGAGAGAGAGAGAGTGACGAGAAATGAAAAGAGACGAGAATGCGTTCCTCTCAAGGGATGCTCACAGGCAATGTCAGTGGCTTTGTAGGAAAGGGAAAGGAAAGGAATCGCGACAGAATTGAAAGCAATCTCTCTATTCGTCTGTCAGTCTGTGTGTCTGTCTGTGTCTCTATCTATCTTTCTATCTATCTATTTATCTGAAGTATCTGTTATTTACTGTTTTCTTATATATATATATATATATAAACTTATTTTCAAAACTATTTCTCGCATCTGCAGTCTCCTAAAATCTATCATTATTTCTGAGCTCCTACGCTCCTCATGGGGCAATGTAGGATTGGATGATGGATGGATGGATGGATAGATTTCTGTTCTACTTTCTTCATGGCATCCCTCATTTGGTTCACCCTTTACCATACACCTGTTTCTTTTCTCCCCCCTTTCCCCTTTCCTTTTCCCATCAAAGACTTTTTCTTCTTTCTTAATGCATTTCCCTTTTCTTTTCTTCTTCCATTTTCTGCTCTTCGATTTTCCTGCCTCTTGTTCTTTTCTTCCTTGTTCTTTCCCTTCCCCTTTTTTTTTTCCTTCCCTTCTCCCTATTCCTTTTTAATGTTCTCCTTCTCGTCTTCATCTTCTTTCTCAAGTTCCTTTTCCTTTCCCCTCTCATTCCTCATTTTTCTTTTCCCTTCTTTCTTATCCCACCATTATCTTCCTTTCCACGCTCTGGCTCCTTCCCAGTAATCATTCATTTCCCTGTTGTCCCCCCCTCAATCCACACCCAATCCCCCCCCACTTCTCTCTCTCTCTCTTCTGCTTCCCTTCCTCCCTCTCTCTTTCTTTTTCCCCTGCTTCCTCCATCCCTGCCTGTTTTCCTATACTTGTTTTTGATAAAACAGTTGCGGTAGTTACATCCTCTCCTATCATGTATCAAACAGCCTCGAAAGGACCAATAGGCTTGTGGCTGTTTACTTTCCTTTGTATTCCTTTGTCACTCTCCTTCCCTATTTTCTCTCCTTCCCTAACCTTTCCAAAGGCTTCTCCTCCTCCTCCTCTCCACCTGCCTTTTTTAGCTTGTCTTCATTTTCTTTCACCTCACTCTCTTTACCCCCTTACTTTCCTCTCCATATCCACCCTCCTCTCTCCCTTTACCCCCAGACCTTTTCTAATGCCTCTCCCGCTTCCCTTTGTTATTTGTACTTCCTAGCTTCCTCTCCTCCCTGGACCAATCTCTCTCTCTCTCTCTCTCTCTACCATCTCCCCTCTTTCCCCTTACCTTCCCTCTCGTCTCCCAGTACCTTCCTACCTCCCTCTTTTTCCAAATGCCTCTCCTCTCCCTCTCCCACTCCCTCTCTCCCACTCTCCTTCTCCCCCTTCCCCTTCCATGTCTTCCCCAAGTCCCTTCCTACCACCCTCACTCTACTTTCCTCTCCCTCCCTCCCTCCATCCCTCACCTTTCCCAATGCCTCTCCCCCTCTCCTACTCCCTCCCCCCTTCATCTACGTCAGTCTTAATTACTGAAGAAATTTAATCCACTAGAGGTGGTGACCCAAGCGTCCCTCTTAATTACCCAGCACCTGTCATTACCCTCATTACCTGACCTCCTCTTCTCCCCCTCCCCTTACCCCCACCTGTAAATTACTTAGGACCACCTCTCCCACCAAGCCCTTACCCTCAACTCCACACTCCAACCAACCACTTTCCAGCATTACCTGTCCCCCACGATTCCCTTACCGCCGCTCACTCCACATCCTCCCACCCCCACCATCCCCACCACCCGAACACCCCACTACCCACTTTATTTTTTTTTTTAATTCCTGCTACATACAGTTAGTTTTATTTGGCTTACGAGAGACTTTTCGAAGAGGAATGGTTCAAGACAGACCTCCTAAACCCCTACAGTATGTGACATCTTCTTTAAAACTATGAAAATCGTCTAGTGATGTCAAAAATGAAATGTTGTACGGTGTGTGTGTGTGTGTGTGTGTGTGTGTGTGTGTGTGTGTGTGTGTGTGTGTGTGTGTGTGTGTGTGTGTGTGTGTGTGTGTGTGTGTGTGTGTGTGTGTGTGTGTGTGTGTGTGTGTGTGTGTGTGTGTGTGTGTGTGTGTGTGTGTGTGTGTGTGTGAGAGAGAGAGTGTAAATATGTGTGTGTTATGTACCTGATATGTATCAATGTATGTATATATCTATGTATCTATCTTTCTATCTATGTCAATGAGCACAAAAACAAAGATGAATAAGCAAAGCGAAGCAAGGCTAAACAGGGGACAGGTGTGACCAAAATGGAGGCACAGGAACACGAGCCGGAATTACTGAGGCCCAACTGACCGTTCTGGATTAGGGCCCATCCGATATCTACAGTTTCCGCCAGACCTGTAACGCTGCCTGTATCTGTAAGGGGCGGGGGGGCTTTGTATCCTTCCCCCTCCCCCTCTTCCAGCCCTCTTACACCCCCTCCTTTCACCCCCTCCTTCCCTGCCCTCTCCTCTCATCCCTCTCATATCCTGGCTCACAATCGTTTCATGCAGGGCTGTAACGCTGCCTGTATCAGTGGGAGGTGGGGGGTTTGTATCTCATTCCCACTCCCTACCTCCCCCTCCCCCTCATTACCCCTCTCCTTTCCCTTCCTAACTCCCCTATCATCTCCCCTCCTCTTCCTGCCCCCTTACTCTGTCTCCTTTTCCTCTCATGCCGACCACTCCGTCCTCCTCTTCCCCTACCACCTTCACCCCTCTTCCCCTACCACCTTCACCCCTCCCTCCTCCATCCCCCGGCTCACAACAGTTTCCGGCAAATCTGCAACAGCGTCTGTATCAGTGTGGGGGGCGGGGGAAGGGGGGGTTTTGTATCCCTTTCTCCCTGTCCCCTTCCCCTGAAGCTGGACCGTCTGCCTCCCTTTCTTCCCCCTGCCTCCTTTTTACTTCCACCTCCCTCCCTTTTCTTCCCCCTGTCTTCCTTTTCTTCCCCCTCTTGTTCTTTTCCTCCCCTCTGCCTCCTTTTTCTTCTCCGCGACTCCCTTTTCTCCCCCATGACTCCCTTTTCTCCCCCCTGCCTCCATGTCCCTTATGAAAATACTACTACTACTCAGACTCCTACGCCCCATTGTCAGCTTAGCAAAATCGTCTGGTGCCTGCCACTGTCTCGGCCAAGAGACAGGAAATGGTGAGAGTATTACGGCACTCAGGCTCCTACGACTCATTCTCAGGTAACTTAACAATAAAAACGATAATAATAATAATAATAAGAAGAAGAAGAAGAAGAAGAAGAAGTACAACAACAACCACAACAACAACAACAACAAGAACAACAATAATAATAATAATAATAATAATAGCAATAGCACCCCGTGCCAGTCAAAACATAATTCAAGGTTTGTCCAGACTGAGAGTTAAATCACAGCAAAAGGTGACATTTTTTTTTTATAATTCCGGCAAGAGTCTACCAATTTTAATTTAATTTCTTACCGGTATGTTATTCAGGCACACACTATGGGCCAATTCCACAATTGTTTGTAGTGGTTTGCAAGCACCCAAACGAAAGAAACTGAACTGTGTAAATGACTTATGACTGAATTATATGATGATTTTGGTGACTAAACTATGTAGCAATCTTAATTATCTAACCATTTGACAGCGGTAGTGAAAGTGGATACTGAACTTTTTGGAAAAAATGTAGTTATAAGTGTGGTTGGGGAGGAAGCAAACAAATGAAAACTACTGTGGAGTCGCCCCTGTATCATTCTGCTCAGCAAAGAGAAATTCTAAGTTGAGGAAATTATAGTATATACATCTCACTCACAACATTCGCCCGCTGCATATTCTACCTATCTATATATTGCCAGACGCCTTAATCCCGTAAGAAGTGGCCACAAACAAATCGCCTCCATGTCACCCTGTCCCCCGCCATGTCATTACCCTACCTGTATTTTCACTTCGTTATTTAATTCACACTTATATCAGACTATTTTTTTCGGCTGAGAATGGTTGCATCACAGAATAAGTTACTTTTTTTTTTTTAACAAGCAGTCGAAATAAAAAGAAAAGGATAATTCTTCTAAAAAAAAGAAAATTGTTTAAAAAAGGGTGACCGCGAGGGAGGACCGGACATTATCGTTAAGCTGCTTAGGGTCAGGCTTGAAGTAAATGATGCATGACTATTGTTGTCAAAAGAACACAAAATATTTACCTCCCTATCTCCCTTTCTATCTGTCTATCTATCTATCTATTAGCTACCTATGTATCTACGTACCTGTCTTCTCATCTGCCTAATATGTCAAGGTTCTAATCCAAGAGGTGGCTACTGTGTGTGTGTGTGTGTGTGTGTGTGTGTGTGTGTGTGTGTGTGTGTGTGTGTGTGTGTGTGTGTGTGTGTGTGTGTGTGTGTGTGTGTGTGTGTGTGTGTGTGTTATGTGGACGTTAATAGGCGTATAGGGCGGTCTCCTACAGCATCACTATCTCGACTATGGTTGCCTTGCCCTTGGATCTCCTACACCCCGGTATCTCCAGGACCCACAGTGGACTATACGGGACCGTCTAAATTTTTCCAAAGTTTATACGACATCTCTTCTCCTATAGCATTATCGATTTATTTTGGTCTTTCTCCTATACCACTATCGATTTATTTGGTGAGAGAGAGAGAGAGAGAGAGAGAGAGAGAGAGAGAGAGAGAGAGAGAATTTATATGTAGGAGAAGCAAGACCACATGCTCACCACAGGGCTCCCCACTACATACATATCTCACAGGGGAAGAAGTGCATCTATTTTGCATCTATTGTCGTCTGTCTCTTTCTTCACTTCTCGTCTTGGCTCCTCAGTTCTTACACTATTTACCTTTCTCTTTGTCTGCCTGTCGGTCTGTCTGTCTGCCTATCTATCTATCTATCTATCTGTCTATCTATCTATCTATCTATCTCTCCATACATCTAATCTGCCTACCTGTTTGTCGCAACCTATTTGCTTGTCCATTTAATCTATACCTACAATATATCTATCTACCAATCTATCTACTAACTAATCCATCTATTTATCATTTATATCCAACCATCTGATCTACCTATTTGTATTTATCTGTTTGTCTCAGTTTATTTTCTATCTATCTTTTGTTTTTGTTTTTTTTACTGTCCTTCACTCTTCTTGGTTCCTACAATTTTTCACCTCAGCAACTATATGTAAATCTATCTGCCTACCTAACCATTTTATCAATTTAATTATGTATCTTTCGGTCAATCTATCTATGTACTTATACGTCCGTCTGTATGTATGTCTTTTATTCACTGGGATTATTCATCTCAGCTCCCACAGTATTACACTATCTGTCAATCTATCTGTCTGTCTATCTACCTGTCTTTCTGTCTCTTCCTTTATCGCCTCCTACTACCGTACTTATTACACCATCGATGTCTATCAGCCAGTCAATCTATCTGTCTACCTATCTATCTATCCACCTACGTACCTACCTACCTATCTGTTTGCGTCTGTCTATTGCGCTCCCTTTCTTTACCTCACCTCCTGCTAGTTCTTACACCACTGATCTGTCTCTCAACTAGTCAATCCACATATTTATCTATCTTTCTATCTATCTATGTAGCTATCAATCAGACTGTTTGTGAATCAACCTACCAATCCAGCTGTCTGCCCTTGCTCTCACCAAACAACTTCATCCTAAGTCATACATATCGTTCAGGATTTACTGTTTATTCCCTTCATTACTCTGACTTAATTCTTACATCAATAATTGTATCAAACAATTTTATTCAGCTTGGAACAGCTCTCGTACTGAAGGGGTTAATCACATCACTCCTAATGTATCCATTTTTCACACGTTCCCATCCTACCCGCAAATTACCTCTACTCCTTTTGTATTAACCTGACGATCTCCTTCTGCATAGGACAGACAGGCACCAACTACAATAAAAGGGTTACACAGATATCAGTCATAATGCTACTCATCCCTTATACATCCCCCAACCCACCACAACTCATTACTTACACCCTATTCACTGTTAATTCCTAACTACCACCAAACTATTACATTCAGCATACGACACCCTCATCACCCATAATGTTTTTTATCCTTCAAACATTTCCATCCTGCCTAATGCCACCATCATTCCCCTTATCTATCTATCATCTTTTTCTATCTATATAATTCTTACATCAATTTTATTCAACTTAAGACAAACTTTCCTATCGTTCAAATTGCAACCCACCCCTCACGTCCCCATCCGACTCCTATCCTATTAACTCTATCCCTTTTTTATTCATTCCAAGTACCACCGAACTGTTTTATTCATTATACATCCGTATCACATACAATGCTACCCATCCTTTACACGTCTCCGTCCTACCCCTATCCCATTACCTCTACCTATTTTTCTGTTTATTCTTACTACTAGCAAACTATTTTATTCAGCTTAGGGCAGACCCCCTTCCATCACCCCTAACGCCCCTCATCCCTCACACGCCCGCATCCAATCCCACCCTATCCCATCACCAGCACCACCCCTTTCATCTAATATTCCACACACCATCCCGCGTAATGCCATCCATTCCTCACCCACACCATTCTCCCCATCTCATCAGCGTGCCTTTCCATCCCATTTGTCTCCCACCTACTCTTACGACACTGTACAGTCACCGTAAGAAGTATTGTTCCCCTCAGGATCGATGAAACTAGATCTAAGTATTTTTCCTGTATTAGAACTAAAAAATAATGAAGACAATTTGTTTTTGGCCACTTTCTTCAAGACTATGGAGTCTGGATGCAGTTAGTGTAGAAATTAGGGCCCATCTGTGGACTAGAATCAGGGTCAACAGTTTCTTCACACTATCTCAAAACAGCGTCAGGATCTTTAACGATAAGAGATTAACTTAAGCTTCCCAATGAAAATCGGTAACATACATTAAGCATTGACGAGTCCCATCACCCTTCATATCTGATTATTCCACTCACCTTCATATCACCCCTATCCCATTTCCCCCGTTTCATATGTTTCTCGGTCTAAACACACACACACACACACACACACACACACACACACACACACACACATTCCATCTGCTGCCTCCCATCCCAGATACCAGACATCCTACGAATCACACCATCCTTCCAACCTAAATCTCATACACGTCCCATCTCTCTCTCTCTCTCTCTCTCTCTCAATTTTCCTAATCCGTTCTACCATCCAATCTACTTACACGCGCTTCCTAACATTTTTTTCCCGTACTCAATCAGCCCCACGTTACATACCAGCATCCCTATGAATCCCATCACCTTTCCTACCTCGTCTCACGCATCTTCCCTCCTCTCCCTCTCCTCTCCACTCTACCATCCAATCTACCTATGGGCACCCGCTAGTCTTCTCCCATCCCATCAACTCCCCATCCCATATACTACATCCCATCACCCTTCCTATCTCAATCTCACATAATTTTCCAATCCTCCTTCTCAAACAGTTTCCTATTCCGCCCTTCCAAACTCTTCCAGGTCTGTGCAAGCATCCTTTTTTTTTTTTTTTTCCATAGACCACACACTCCATGTTTCTCATCTACCTTCCTACCTCACTCTCACACACCTTTCCGTCCCTAATCTTCCACTCCCCACTTCATCTACCACTCAATCTATCTTGAAGCACCTTTTACTCTCGTCCAATTCTATCAGCCCCCACCAGACATACTACTACCCTACTACCCTGACTACCTCAATCTCACCTACCTTCCCATCCCTCCTTCTCCCATTTCCCCCATTCCATCTAATTTCCTACTTCTCTCCCATCCCATTAACCTCCATCCAGTATTACAGACAAAACTCCAATACACCTTTCTACCTAAATTTCAACTACCTTCCCTTTCTTCCCTCAACTTCATCTACCTTCCCTTCCCTCCCTCTCTCCCACTTTTCCCCACTCCACCCACTCAACGTATAGCTAAGCACTTTCTACTCTTTTCCAATTCTATCAGACTCCATCACATATATCCTACCATCCAAACTACCTCAAGCTCACCTACCTTCCCGTCCCTCGCTCTCCCATTTTCCCCATTCCATCTCACCTCCTGCTTTCTCCATCAGCCCCCATCCCATTTACTAGACACCCTATAAATCGAATCCACCTTTCTACCACAATCTCCCCTCCCCTCCCCTCCCTCCCTTCACCTCACCTACCTTCCCTCCTTCCCTCACTCCCACCATCTCTCCTACCTTCCCTCCTTACTTCCCTCCATCCCTCTTTGCCCGTTCCATCTGCCTCCAGGCCTACCTATCTCGTTATCCGTTCTCCCTCTACGGAATTACACACCGAATAAACAGCCTCTACGGAATTGCCTATAACCAGATTTCCCTTTTTCCCATTCACTCCAGTTTCTCTCTCTCTCTCTCTGTCTCCTGCTTCCTCACTTAACCTTTTTCCTTCTTTTATGTCTAGACCAAAGAGCTTTGCGATTGTGAGCCGGTAGACGAAGGGTGGTACGCTAAGAATCTCTCCCCCCAAAATCCACCATCTCAATGTGCAAGTGTGTATCAAAAATCCACAACAACGCAGCTCTACTAATTTGACCACAGACTATCGCACGACTTTACTCACGCTCAGCAGGCTAAATCCGCGCACTCTGAAAGAATTACACACAAACGGTACTGAAATTATGCTTAGTGTGAGGATAAAACCGCTTGAGCCCTACTTGGACCCTCTTGAAATAGGCTACGTCGGGTTAAGAGTAATATATCCTCATTATACCTGGTAAGAGGGTATGATTCTCTCCTTTGAAGAATTTGCGGCACTGTCAAATCACATCTCTGAAAATCTCATATACCAGGAATATAGAAAATGAGGATGGAAAGTGGATTTACGTGGAGGGAGGAGATTAGTGGTGTGCTAAGTGGAGTGACGAGGTGAGAGAAGTGGAGGGTGGATGTGAAGATGATTTTATGATCGAGGCAGGGCGAGAGAGATATATAAGGAGACTTTCTTTAATTCTGAGAGAGAGAGAGAGAGAGAGAGAGAGAGAAAAAAAAAATGTGTGTGTGTGTGTGTGTGTGTGTGTGTGTGTGTGTGTGTGTGTGTGTGTGTGTGTGTGTGTGTGTGTGTGTGTGTGTTACTAAAGAACATGTAAATAATATATCAATGCAAACACTACCTCTAACACAGTAGGAATCCTCGGCTATATTCTAAACTGCTCCTAACTTGCTACTGCTTCTAACTGCTCCTCACTTCCAACTGCTATTCTTTCTCTTAGCGTCACCCTTGTCTATTCCAATCGCCTCAATTTATCAAGAGAAGGGAAGGGGAAGCAAGTTATCTTCTACGTTCTCTCCTTACCTCTAAACTCTCTCTCTCTCTCTCTCTCTTGAAACGACTCCCATCTTTTCTTCCTCCCCCCTCATTTTTTCTCTCCCTTTCCTCCCTCCCTCCCTCCGACCCGCTATTTAGAACAATCAAAATGCGCCACCTCCAAAAGCCAGTCCTTCTTAATTTTGCTCCTCCAATTCCTTCCTCCCCACATACCAGCTCCTCCCCTCCTCTCTCTCTCTCTCTCTCTCTCGTCGCCTAACTCTTTCTCTCCATCACTCCTCTCTCTCCTTACCGCTCTCCTTTACTTTCTAGACTTCTGCTAATTCCCTCTTTCCCTTTTCTCCGTGTAATTTACCACCTCCTTCTCTCAGTTCCCTCCCCCAATCACCTTTTTTTCTCCTCTATCTATAAATCCTTCTACGAGTACATCCCTCCCTATCCTCTTCCTCTCTCTCTTAACAACTCCTCTTGACCCCTCTTCCACTAACTCTTAATCTCCATCACTCATTCGCTCTCTCCCTTCCACTTCTCTCTCTCTCTCTCTCTCTCTCTCACGTCCCTGATTATATCTCTCCCTCTCCTTCAGTGCCACATCCTCCTGACTAATTTCCTTCTTTCCTCTTTTTTTTCTATCTCTCCCTTCCTGACACTTCATTCCGCTTATCCCTTTCGCTTCTCTTCCTCTTACCTCTTCTTTTCATTTCCTCTCCTCTTCATCCTCCTCTTCCCTTTCCCTCTCCCTCTGTTTCATCCTACTCCCTTACTCAATGCCTTTTCCACTCCTCAACCTCCTACTTCTTTCACCCTCCTTTTCCTCCCACTTCTTATACCCCTCCCTCTGTTTCAGCGCCACGCATTCCATTTTCTTTTCTTCTGCTTTTTTTCTCCTCTCTCTTTCTTACTCTCTTCCATCCTTCTCCTATTCCACTTAAACTCCCCTCTCATTCCTGTTCAATTTCCTCCACTTCCCCTCTTCCATTCCCCTTCCCCTTCCATCCCCCTTCATCTTCAATACCCTCACTTCTCTCTCTTCCCCCTCGTCTCCACTCTTACCCTTACCCTCCACTACCACCCTCCCTCCCTCTTCATCCGTAATCTCCCCCACTCTCTTTCCCTCTTCCACGTTCCTCTTCAACCTCAGTTTCTTCCATCTTCACTCCTCTTCCTCTCCTCTCTTCCTCCTCACCATTAGTTCTTCCTCTTCCTTCTCCCTCGACGTCACGATTTCAATCCATCTTCCTTCCCCATCTTCGCTTTCCCTCCTCAACCTTAATTTTCTCCCTTTCCCCCTTCTTCCTCCAAACCCCTAATCCTTCCCCTCTTCCCTTATCCTCACTTATCTCCATTTTCCTCTTCTTCCCACATCCTCACTTTCCTTCACTTCTCCCTCCTTCACGATCCTTCTCCCTCCTCACCCTCAAATATCCCTCCATCCCTTATCCCCAATTTCTTCCTCTTCCCTCTTCTTGCCTCTTCCCCACTCCCTCCTCATCTCAAATCCTTCCCTTCTCATATTCTCGGTCGCCTCTTACTCCCTCTTCTTCCCTCTCCCTCTTCATCCCCAATCATTCCTTCTCCCTCCTTATTTCCTCCTCCTCCTCTCCCTCCTCTTCTTTCTCATCCTCAATTCTTCCCTCTCCCTCCTCAATTTCCTCTCCACCTCCCTCCCCCCTCCCCCACCGCACCTGGGCAGAGCATCCAGGTAAGTAGTGTATATTTGGGATCTCATTAGGCAGCCACCACCGCACTCGAATCACCTGCTTAGTGTGTGTGTGTGTGTGTGTGTGTGTGTGTGTGTGTGTGTGTGTGTGTTATATGCAAGGTAATATATTGTTCATTTAAAGCAGCGTGAGTTCTAATGTGCACTGGGCTGTGAATGTAGAGGAGGGGAAAGTGTACATATGTGTGTTTTGAAGGTGTATAAGCGTCTGTATTCCCTCCGTGTGTACCTCTGTAATCCCTCCGTGTGTACCTGTGTGTGCGTTCATCTCATTGCTTGGCTGCCTGCATTATACATACATGACTGGCTACAGGTCTACACGGATTACAAATAGCTACGTGTACATAATCGACTTAGCCATCTACACATCTACTGATCCCTCTCTCTCTTGCTTATACTTTTAATCTACCTTCTGTTATCTATCTATTAATCTTTCTATTGGCATAATGACAATTTATCCCACTTCTATCTACCTATCTATCCATCTATCTATCTGTCTGCCTGTCTGTCTATCTATATCATTCAGCAGCCTATCTACCTATAAATCTGTCAGCTTATTCAATTTGTCTGTTCATCTAACTGTCTATCTATCTACCTACTGTATCTACTCTGACGCTACATCCTGAGAGTGGCTCCAACGAAAAATACCTCTAGGCATTTCAATCCCTACCTATCATCGACAACTCCTACTCCTCCTCCTCCTCCTCCTCCTAATCCTGATCCTCCTCCACCTCCCATGACACTCCCCCTTCCATCATACAATCCACTACCTTGTCCTTTCGCATGATTCTCGGCGTACCTCTCCTTCTTCCACGGCCATATTATAGGAGGAAGGGGAGTCTCGTATTGCCTCTTTCATTGCGATCTATCTCGTGTATTACTCCTGAACATTCACTATAAATTTACACCGCTTTCAATACAGACATACTTTACATCATGGACGTGCAGAAGGCTAGTGAGGCGCAATGTGTAGAATAAATCGCTTAGGAAGTGAAGTTACGAAATCAACAGAGCCACTTACGACGCGGCCCCCAGAGCTCTTTTCCGACGCTTAAGAAAATACTAGTCGGAGAGCAGGAGGGATAAAAATCGTCTGTAGGTAGCAGGTAAAGCGTCTAGCGAAAACTTAAATCTTCTGATCTTTGGGAACAAAAAAAATAGTCGTCTTTCTAATAGAAGTTAAAAAAAAAAAAAAGTCAAGCGATTCAGGGGATAAATAGGTCAGCGCGCGTACACACACACACACACACACACATACACACACACACACACACACAGAATTATAGTGGTATGAGCAAGTATACTGTTTTAACTATGTCAACGGATAAACATATATGACTGTGTGTGTGTGTGTGTGTGTGTGTGTGTGTGTGGTAGAGGGGCAGTAAGTTACGACAGGGCAGTTTGAGCGGTACATTAGTTTTCAGACCGCACCAGCCTTCCCCACTTTACCCTCATTCTTATATCGGAGGGGGGTAAGGAAGGGGGGGAGGAAGGGGAAAGGAGGGGAGGCGGGTGCAGGAAGGATATAGAGGGGTGAGAATGAGAGGAAGAGGTACTGAGTGAGGGGAGGAGGAGACAGTGAGCGAGACAGTGAGCGAGTAGGGAGTGAGAGAAAGGAAGTGAGTGATGGGGAAGTGGAGGGAGCCAGGGGAAGAAAGAAGTGAGTTAAGAGGGGGTGAGGGTGAAGTATGCGGCCAAGGAGTGGAAGAGGAGTGGAATTAGTGCTGGGAAGAAGTAAGAGGAAGAGGGGAGTGAGTGGCGACAGGAGGAGAGGCATGAGTGATGAAAGGAGGCGGAAGTGAGGATAGGAAACGAGTGAATAGAGTGCAGGCAGAGAAGAAGATAAGCGGTACATTAGTTTCCAGCCCACACGATGCTTGCTTCATATTACCCTCATTCTTATAGTGGGGGCTGGAGGGGAGCGGAGGGGAGGGGGCAAGCTGTGGGAGGGAAGGGAGTGCAGGTGAGTCGGTAGGTGAGGGTAGGAATAAGGGAGGGAGAGTTGGAGGAGAAAGGAGGGCGTGAGGGGAAGAGGCGATGGCGAGAAACGGGGAGGGGAAGAAGGGAAAGAATGAGAGGCAAGGAGATGGTGAGGGTACGGGGAGAGGAAAGGTGAGTGGGAGGAGGAAGAGAAAGGAGGAGGAGTGAGAGGAATAGGGAAGAACGAGAAGGTGAAATGGAAGTGATGAAGGATTATTTGAGGAGAGGGGAGGGAGTGAAAAGGTAGAGAGGGTGAATGAAATGAAAGAAAGGGTGAATGGAGAGAGACAAGATAAAGGGAATAAAATAAAGAAGGGGAATAGAAGAGATGATGAAGATGAGGAGAAAGCTATTAACGATGAGTGGGAAGGAGGGAGAAGACGACGGAAAGGAAGGAAGGACGTAAGTGGAGGATAGGAAGGAAGGGGGAAAGAAGAAAGGAAAGGAAAGATGACGGTGAGGAATTAGCGTCCTCACAATTATCTGGCTGTGCTCAACCCATTCACCCCGAGGACGTACTTTTTACTGCATTCTTGCTACCATCACATCCTTATATACAGCTCAGGAGTGAATTCTCGAAATGTAGGTGTTATAAAAATCAATCAGTTATCCGCTCAACCACCAGTCATCCCCCTTCAAAAAAATTAAATAAATAAATAAATAAAATAAATAGCCTGTACATAACAAGAACAAAATGAAACGTACACCAACGACTACCATAACGGAAGGGTTCTTAGTTCATCAATTCTACCTCTTTCATGCAAGTGTTCTCATAAATTTAAGCCCATATCTTAATAAATTATACTTTGAAATTTAATGTTAACTCTACATGCCAGCGCTCGCAGTAATGATGCGTCTCTATTAACATGCTTAGTATATTAATTTATCGCATCCTGAGTAATATATTTAGCGTGTCTATTCCTATTTACAGTAATTTAATTCAGCTTCCCTATGTACTCTTCGGCTCGTATTCTCGCTGGTTAAGGAAGCCCCCTAACACTTTTTCCTTAGCGATTTTTATTTCTGGATATGGGTGGTTAACATTCTTTTTGTACGCTATTTATCCATAGTATGGTGATACTGGAAGGATTTATGTAAAACTGGAGAGGACAGCAAGGTGTAATAAACAAAATACATCGCTCAGGAAAAGGCGTTAGGGAACTTCCTCAACCGATGACAATAGGGACCTAAGTGCATTTAACCCCTTCACTCCGATGTCCTACTTTTTATTTCACTCAGGTGAGCACAAGCCTATTTTTATTAAACTTAGTTAAGTCTCCATCATATTGAAGAGATGCGCAGAGTCGAATAAGAAGAGACTATCTTCACAGACCTGGGGCGATACTACAGTACTGCAGCCAATTTGTATTTCACAAAATGCCTCCTTATCGCCTAATAGTCAACTGATGCGTCAGCTGACGCAACAGCTGACAAGTTAAATCAGCTCAAAATTTCAAGCTGAGGAACTTTTGTATTTCATAAGAAAATCGCTCCGAGCTCTCGAAGAACAGATATTCCAACTTTCCTTGAAGGAGAGAGAGAGAGAGAGAGAGAGAGAGAGAGAGAGAGAGAGAGAGAACCCCTCAGGTGTACCATTTATAAATCTGTCGAATTCGCCGCAGGTACAAATCGTCTGTTAGCATCAAGAATAACAAAAATGACGTCATCGGATCATGGGGGTTAAGTCTGCGTCTGTATTCACATTCTAGGTAACTTAATTATTTGTACCCTCAGTAATTTCTGTCTCTATATTTGTACTCCCTTTAATCGTCACTTTATTGGCCTTAGTAATTTTTCTCTATTTTTACGTTTAGTTACTTGCTTTTTAATTACATTTTGTACTCTTAGTATATCTTAGTTGATCTGTACTCAAGCATTTAATTCAACGTCTCCATTTTTTTATTATAAACACTGACTCTCCACTTGTGCGCCCTTCGTAATTTATTTGTCTCTTTATTTATACAATTGGTGATATAATTTAGCATGACTTTATTTGCTGTGTTCTTCGCCCCTTCTTGAACAACCTTCATATCAGCAGGTCCCTTCTGTTCTCTCCCTTCCTTCCATGATCCCTGTTCATTTGACTCTAATCCTTTCTTTCTCCCTCCTGGACACACACACACACACACACACACACACACACACACACACACACACACACACACACACACACACACACACACACACACACACACACACACACACACACACGCACACACACACACACACACACACTCCTCCTCCCCTTCTTAATACTTCTGGTTATTATTATTCGTGGTCTTTTTAATACTGAGCACTGCCTATTTTGCTCTCTCCCTCTCTCTCTCTCATACCCTACCCACTGTCCCCACCCTCCCATATCATTCCATCTCCACCAACCTCCGTCCACACTAACCGAGCCCCTCCTTCCATGCTCATCCCTTATCCCTAACCCCTCTCTCCTTATAACCCACTTATTTACCTCTCTCCTTATACCGGTACACTCCCATTTTCTCTCCCCTCTCGGTTCTTACTCAGCCTCCTCATCCTCCTTTCTCACCTCCTTATTTCCTTCCTTAACTCCTCACTCCAATCCCTAACTCCGACAACCACTTTCCCAGCCACCCCATTCCTTTCCTTCCTCCTACCCATCACCATTACCTTCCATTACTCTCCCACTCCTACCTAACCCACCTTTCATCCCCCTCCCCCTCCCCTCCGACACTATCTGTTCCCCCTCCTTTCCACTATCATTCCCAACCCCTTTCCTACCCTTCTTCTTCCCTCTTACTCCTTTTACAGCCTGTGCCATCCTTTCTCAACCCCCACCTCCTTAAACTTCCTGAACCTAATTCCCAACCCACCCCCTCTTTCTCAACCCCCACTCACCTTATACACCCCACCTCAACCTCTTACCTTCCTGCCACTTCTATCTAAACCCCCACATTCTTCTTCCTCAAACCCCCTCCCCACACCCCTAACAACCAACACCATTTTCTTAATCTCTCTCTCTCTCTCTCTCTCTCTCTCTCTCTCTCTCTCTCTCTCTCAAACACCATTCTCTTTAAACCCCCTCATCCCACTCCCTCCCTCTCCACCCCATTACCTGCCAAACATAACCTCTCCGCAGCAATTCCCTCTCCACTGTATTCCGATTTCCAGAGATTCCTTCTTGTTTTTCCCAGACCAAACGAGAGCATTGGCACCTCATCAGACCCAGCGACACGAAATTGGTTATGGTTGTGTGTGTGTGTGTGTGTGTGTGTGTGTGTGTGTGTGTGTGTGTGTGTGTGTGTGTGTGTGTGTGTGTGTGTGTGTGTGTGTGTGTGTGTGTGTGTGTGTGTGTGTGAGAGAGAGAGAGAGAGAGAGAGAGAGAGAGAGAGAGAGAGAGAGATGGGAAAATAGAGAATGGGAGGGGGATATGAACAGGGACGGGAGATGATGACAGGGAGGGAAGGAGGGAGGGAGAGAAAGGAGGGGGGGGAGGTAGAGGAGAAAGGGAGGGAAAGAGGAATTGAAATAATATCCCAGGTTAGAGAAGGAGGAAGTAGACACACGGAAGTATAAGGACAATATGAAGGTAGAAGAGGAGGGGAGAGAGAGAGAGGGGAGGAACGCAATTATGTTCAAGGTTCATAGGAGGGGATGGGAAGAGGGGAAGGAAGGGATGACAAAGATGAAAGAAAATAGGATAGATAGGGGAGGGGGGAGCAAGTAATGGGAGACGGGGAGAGAGGCACAGGGGAGAATGGGACAAAGAAGGAGAGGAAAGAAACTGAGATGGAAGAGAAATTGAGACTAGAGAAGAAGGGGAGACAAAAGGGCAGATGAAGGTACTGAGGAAAGGATGAGTGGGGAGAGGAGAAAGATGAGAGAAGAAGATCGGAGAGAAACGAGAAAAAATGGGGAGGAGAGACGAGAAGAGATGGCAGGAGAGGGCAAAGGAGACAACGAGGGGAAAAGGGGAAGTATGGGGATGAGGGGATGACACGATTTTGGTTAGAGCGGTGAATGGAGGAAGATTATATTACTTAAGGGTACGAAAAACGCAAGAAGGAAGATATGGCAAAAGAAAGAAAGAGAGAGGGAAATGAAGAGGGAACTGAGATTACAGGGAGGGGGAAAGGGAAGTGATAGTGGGAAGGGGGAAGAAAGTGGGGAGACGCGAGGAGGGAGGAAAGAGGAGAGAGAGAGAGACACGAGAGGTAGGAGAGAAAGCGAGGAGTAATACAGGTCAGTGAGTTAGTCAGATGATAACCCATGCTGATAAGAAAGTCTGCCGCCTCCCTCCTCTAAATCAAACAATATAATTTAATACAGAGGCAAGTCAGTCAGTCAGTCAGTCAGTCAGTCAGTCAGTCAGTCAGTTAGTCAGTCAGTCAGTCAGTCACCCCATCCTCTAAATTACACAGTATATTCAATGCAGGCCAGGTAATCAGGAGGACACACAATAGGAAGCCTAGGTTAATTAAGGTAAGCCCATGGACAGTCAGCAGTCAGACAGTCAGGAATCAGACAATCAGTAGTTAGACAGTCAGGAGTCAGACAAACAGCAGTCAGACAATCCGCAGTTAGACAACCAGGGGTCATGCAATCAACAGTTTAACAGTCAGGAATCAAACATACTACAGCCGCAGTCTTATAGTCAGCATCATTACTTACCATTCAACAAGGTACAGTTAATAGTACACAGAATTACAGAAGATAAAGCTGACAAGAGTGATATTCTGCTACAGGAGTATGCCACTTCAGTTCGAGGGCGTATTACTTAATTCCCTTCTTCCTATTACCAGAATTTTTTTTAAGGTTTTTATTTCCTTCTATTACCAGAGTTTTTTTTTTAAGATTTTTATTTCCTTCTTCCTACTTATTATTATTATTATTATTATTATTATTATTATAGATTTTCGAGGCCCTTAGTAATGAAGGAGTCAAGGAAGACTTTAATCCATTTTTTTTTTTACATAAAATGAAAACAAGAGGGTAAAAAAAAAAAATAGGTACTTCGAAAAGTCTCTCTAAATCTAAATAAAATCGTCCGGGAATGGCAAGAATACAGCATAATTCAAAAGCGGTCATCGTAGTGAAGGGGTTAAAACACACAGAAAAGCTTAATACAGGGGATGGATTAGTAAGAGTGAAATATGGGTGGAGGATTTAAAGACGTAATTACAGAGGGGGAGGGGCAGGGATTAGAGTGGTTACAGGGTACTAAGGATACAGATGGCTGAGGCGAAGAATGAGAGGGGCGAGAGGAAGAGGAGCATAGGAAGAAAGAAGGAAGAGGAAGGGAGGCGATAAGGAAAGGCACACGAAAGTTGGTGGGAGAGTTAAAACGAAGAGAAAGAAAGATGGGAGAGGTAGAGTGTTAGAAGAGGGAATGAAGAATAAAGAAGAGGGGATAAAGGAATGGTGGAGATGGCAGCGGGAGATGAGGTTTAAGGAGTGTGGGGGAGTAGAGGGGATGGAGAAGGGGAGATAGTGCCTAGTGAGGAAGTTGAGGAGGGGAGAGGAGTAGAGAGAAGAGGGGAGATCACAGGAAAGAAGAATAAAGGGGAGGGGACGGGATGAAGGAAAATGATAAAAGGGAGAGTGACATAAAGATATATGGAGAGCAGGGGGAGACTGGAGAGGGCAGAGAAGATTAAAGCGATAAGGCCAGGTTTAAGAAGTGGAAAGAAAGGAAGGAACAGGGTGGAGAACACAAGTTACACCAGGTAAGTACAATAATCAATGACCACTCCTGTAACTCACCAAACTACTTGCCAAGCCATATACTCTCGCAATCAAGCCTGTCAATCACCGAGCTAACAGTCCATACAATCACACAATCAGTCACCTGGTAAGCTAGACCACTTAATCATCCGTCTTTTGACCAATCATTAACCCTTTCAGTCCTAGGTGATGTCTCCTACGTTAAATAATATCCTCTGGTTGTAACAAAAAAAAAAAAAGTGTCCTCAGGTGAAGGGGTTAATGAAGATCGACTCCAACCCATTCAGCCCTAAGTGATGACTCCTGAGCTGAATAAAATCGTTTGGCAATTGGAATAAAACCGTCTGGAAACAGGAATAAAATCAGTCTAGAAACAGAAATGAAAATAGTCTGGAAACAGGAGTAAATATCGTCTGGTAATAAC
>NC_137028.1:5216461-5266461 GCF_032717465.1 Coenobita brevimanus | reverse complement strand
ATGCAATAAAGAGAAAGACCAATGACATGGAACACAATTGGAAGTAAAGAATGAAATGTGGGACAACAAAAAGGAGGAGGAGGAGGAGGAGGAGGAGGAGGAGGAGGAGGAGGAGGAGGAGGAGGAGGAGGGAGAGAGAGAGAGAGAGAGAGAGAGAGAGAGAGAGAGAGAGAGAGAGCTATTAATCATGACTAGGCACACAGAGTCAACATTCCAGGACTTCATCTGTCTTTCTACACTTGTCTAAACACACCTGCCGTCCTATATTTGTCGTTCTACACCTGTCGTCCTCTACCTGTCTCACCTGTCGTTATATACCCTTTTATATGTATCATACTATACCGGCTGTTGTTTTATCCGTGTCATACTATAAATGCTGTTCCACACAAGTTATACATTAATTGTCCTTTGTCTTATTCCATACATGTTGTTAAATACCTGTCGTTCTTGAAGTGTCGTGTCATGCATGGCATTCCACACCTGTCGTTCCATATCTGTCGTTCTATACCTGTCTCACCTTTTGTCCTACATTTATCTAACCACACATGTTCTACATCAGTTACCCTTCTCTCATTCCATGCATGTCCTGTAATTGTCGTGCGATGCATGTCGTTCTACTGTACACTGTCCTTCTATTCCATGTCATTCTAGACCTGTCTCACCTGTCGTTCTATACCGGTACCTGTCGTCCTATACTCGTCTCACTTGTCGTCCTAAACCTGTCGCTGTATACTTACAGTAACCTTCACCTGTAGTTCTACTGTATACTTGTCATTCTATATCAGTCGCTGTCATTCTATACTTAATTTTCTATATCCTTAAACCTGTTGTTCTACCTAAACTGGTCTCAACACACCTGTCATGCCTTACGTCGAACTGAAGGGGTCAGATGACTATACTCTGTTATCTTTAAACTAGTGTAAAACTGTCCCCTCTCTATTATGAATACCGAGCTGTAACGATAGAGATGGACGAGATAATGATGCTAGCCGTGAAGAAGTGCTAGGGAAGGTGTAGAGCCGCAAACACTGTAGTTTTTTGTCACATAAGGGTTAATATGCCGAGAAAGGACATAAGCCTCTGCCTACTTAAAGTGAATAATCCAGAGTTCTAACACAGGCTTAGACATCATTATAAAGTTTGTCATTTTGTGGTTCGCCTCGGCCCAGCCGGCTACAGCACATAAGCATCACCAATTATACCACAGAACTATACGCCCTCACCACCACTATCACCATAATATCCTATCAAAACATCCCATCACCCCACATTACCTTACAATCACCAGTATCACCAGTACCAGTCTCAACCTCATAGTCACATATTTACGGTACTGTACAGTATATCATCACTAACAGTCGTACCACACAACTACACTCTCCAATTACAACTACCACCACAATATCCTATCAAATTATCACCATCACCTCCGATTCGAACCCAGTGCTATCTTCCATGACCATCAAACTCGTGTTACCTTTACCACAACTAACACCACTGGCAGTATCAGTCGCCCATGCTTTATAACAATCGATTCTAACACTACGCTCCTCCCCATCACCATCACCGTAATTCCTTTCTCACCGCTACCACATCTGCCTCACCACCAGCACCACTACAATGACCACCACCACCACCATTCTCCTCCTCTTACATAGTCACATTGTACGTTCACCAGTCAATTCTGCCACACAACTCCACCGCATCATTACCACCACTATCACTACGACAATTGCCTCTTCACCACCACCACCGACAGCAACAACAACCATGAAATCTAGTGTCAACCTACAAATGTATCACCACCATCACCACCAATCCACCACCGCCAACTACAATCATCATCAGTACCATTTTCACCTACATATACCCATACGTGTACCACCTGTTCTCTCACATTCCTCATCACCACCATCACCAACACAACTGTCTCATCATCACTACAGCTCCTCCCTCACCACATCATAAGCAGGATCAATTTCACACTTATACCATCACTTCCACCACCCATACTACTACTACTACTCATCACTACCATTACCTCCACCACCACCCCTTCCTACCACCCTCATCCACTATCACTTCTATCATACAACTCCACCACTTCACCACCATCATTGCCTCCACCACAACTCCTCTCTCACCCAACCACCACCAACTCTACCGTGGACATTCATCTCATCAACACCACTCTCCCCACCACAACTCTCCCCATCCACAACCAATTCAAACTTAACCACTCCACTTCCTCATCGCCATGCATCACCACAACTCCCCTCTGTCGACTACCAATTCTATCACACATTTCCACCTCTTCATCACCACCACAATCACCACACAACTCCTCTTTCCCCATTCATGACCGATTCAAACATAACTCAACCACCTCATCACCACCACAGCTCTCTTGCCCCACTACCACCACCACACCTTCCACACAACACCAGCAACACACGTCACGCCCACCACGAATCCTACCACAGAATTCCACCTCCTCATCACCACCACAACTCTCCTCCCTCGCCATACTTACATTACCACACCACCAATAAAGTCACATCCACCACGAATCCTAGTACACAATTCCCCCTCCTCATCACCACCACTATCACCACCACAACTCCCCCCCCCTCTCCTCCTGCCGTCAGCACAGTCCCCATACCTCAACAGCACCACACCTGCCTCCGCCTTGTGTCCACAGCAGCCGGCCGCTTCACACGCCTACCACCATTACCATTACCATTAATACCAGACTTCATGACCCGACAAATGATAACACATATGCAAAGTTGCTGACGGGGGCTGGCAGGTCGGGCGGCGGGGTGGGGAGATAGGAGGGTGTGTGGGGAGGGGAGGGGAGACGTGGAGGAGAGATGGGGAACTGGTAATGAAGGAAGTGGAGAGATAAGGGAAACTGTAGAGAAGCAGTGTGAGAACAGAGAATGTATATTGGGGACAGTGAGAGATGGAACGGCATGGGGGAAGGATGAGGATACAGGAAGATGTGTGGTAAGGGTGGGGAGAGACGACGAGGAGAGATGGGAAGCTCGAAATGAACGAAGTGGAGAGATAAGTGAAACTGAGGAGATGTAGTGTGGAAGCTGAAAGGATGAAATGGAGTACTGGGAAATGAGACTGTAGGGGAATCATGGGGAAACAGGAAGAGGGAAATTGAGGGAGAAGGGAAAGGAAAGAAAACTGAAGAAGAGAATCTGTATGATTATAAGAGATGGGGAGGAGTAAGGGATATGAAATGGTGTGGAGGAGTGGATCCACAGATGGGAATGGGGAAACTAAGGGAGTTAAGCGAAAAATGATAATCTGTGTGAGAGTAAAATGGATATAGAGGAATATGAGGGAGATGAAAAGAGGGAAGATAAGAGGTGAGGAGGTGACGATTAGGAAGAGGGGTGGAAACAAAGGGTCGTAAAAGAAGACATGAGTGAGAACAGAAAAGATGGGATGGAGTATGAAAATGATGTGGCACAATGAATGATGGAAAAGAAAGATCATGAGTAAGCAATGGCAAGTGACAGTAAACAGAAGAGAATATAATGATTGAAAAATTCGATGAAACACTGGCAGGCAGAAACGGAAATTATGTTCTTGAGGTTGGTGTGTGACAAAGGTATAATGATGGAGAGAGAGAGAGAGAGAGAGAGACCATGTGATGTGTGAGAAGAAACAACTTGTAAAATCTTGAAGGTAAATATTGAGGCGAGGGAGAAGGAATAGGCCGAGAGAGAAGGGGAATATGGGAAGGGAAAATACTCGAATGCTGATCATGATAGATAAAGAGATGAAAAGAATGTAGGGAGATGTGAATGTTGGAAGTAAATAAATTATCTGTAAATACGAGAGGAAGAGGTCAGAGTGAAAAGGAACGAGGAAGAAGAGGGCAAGTGAGAGAGAGAGAGAGAGAGAGAGAGAGAGAGAGAGAGAGAGAGAGAGAGAGAGAGAGAGAGAGAGAGAGAGAGAGAGAGAGAGAGAGAGAGAGAGAGAGAGAGAGAGATGAGCTTTGTAGGGAGAAAAAGGTAAGTCAGCGGATACACTGAGACGGTGCATAGGCAAGTCCAGGACAAAAAGGAGGGGAAACTATGAAAACTAGGAGGAAGAAATGGGTGTGCTAGGGTCAGTGAAAACAAGAAAAACGGAACACAAGAGCTAGGAGAACAGTTGATGTGGGGAAAGGAAGTGAGAGGGATGGGTGGAAGGGAAAGGGGTAGGTGGAAGGGAGAGAGGGCTATGGGATAGGAAGGGTAAAGGGTGGATGGGAGAGAGAGAGGTATGAGGGAGTGACAGGAAAGGGAGGGGAGGAAAGAGGAGGCCGGAGAGGGGAAGGGGTGACGGCTGGGGGATAGGGGTGAGGACTGGGGGGCAAGCGTTGGGGTGAGGGTGGAGGGCATCACTGCTGACACACGATCGCAGTTACCGTGCTGAATTAACTGATAAGCCGTTTTCACTGTATCACTGTCCAGCCGATAGCGAGGTTGTGACCCCTTCCCATCTCTCACTCACCCTCACTCACTTCCTCTCTCTCTCTCTCTCTCACCTATAATCAGTCACCATCACACACAGTCCACGAGCCACACACACTAGGCCTGTCTGACAATGTACCATACAGTGAAAACGAGAGGGTCAGTGAGTAAGTGGCAGGGGATGAGTGTGGGTGTGTGTAGTAGAAAATAATTATCCGTCTGGTTGCACGAGTGAATATACGAGTAGTGAGTGAGTAATGCTGGATGTGAGTATAAATGAAAATTACAGCTAGGCAGAGTGACTCAGTTTTTGATTGAACAAGTGAGTGAGTAAATGATTAAGTAAATGAGAGGGTGGGTAGGTGTAATTTAGAGTGTTCTAACTGAAGCAAGTGATTTAAGTAGGTAAACTAGGCACTCAGATTGCGCATACCCCCGCCTATGCCACTGCAGGATTCGGATCCGGATCCGGATCCGAATCCGCCTCCAAATTTAATAAATTCTTTCTTGGCCCATGGCCCACCCTGCCGCAAAATTTATTGAAATCCATCGAGAACTTTTGGAGATATCGTGTGGACAAAGAAACAAATAAACAGGCAAACACTGGTGAATACATGACCTCTTCCAACTTCTCTGGGGAGGGTAATGAGTATGATGTAGGTGTGTGAGCTAGCAGGTGAGTGAATGAGTGAGTGAGTTAGGGAGCGTGCGAGCTTCCATGACAAGTACTGTAGGAGAGGGCGCATGACTGCACGAATGGGTGACTGAGTAGGTGATTGTAGGTGAGTGTACGGTACGTGTGTGTGACTAATTGCAGTAAGTTTGAGTAAGCCAGAAGGTGAGAGTGAGAGAGTGTAAGTGAGTGAGTCAGTGAGTGAGGGTAAGAGCAGGTGTAAGTGTGTGTGACAATTACAGTAGGTGTGGGTGAGTGACTGCCAGGCCTGGGGTAAACATCATTAGCATATGCACTTACTGTACACCTCTCGCCTCGCTACCTGGATGGAAGCTCCAGAAGAGGGGGAGGGAGGCGGTAGAAGGGGGGAGAGAGGAGAAGGAATGGGCGTGGAGATGACTGGTGAGGGAAGTGGAGAGGAGAGGGAATGTGAGAGGGATGGGATGGGAGGATGAGAGAGGACATGGAAGTGGAGAGGAAAGGAGAGGAGAGGACAGGAGAGGAAAGGAGGGTGGGGAGGGGAGGGGAGGGGAAGGGAAGTAGAAGAAATGGGAGAAGACGTGAGTGGGACATAAATAAAGGGTAAAGGAGCGAAAGGAGAGAAGAAAAAAATTGGGGATATAAGATGAAGAAGAAGTGAAAGATGCAGTGAAGGAATGAAGGAAGGAAGGGAAGAAGGCAGATGTTGGGAAAGGGATAATGGAAGGGGTAAAAGGCACTCAAAAATGAGAGAGAGAGAGAGAGAAGGAGAGTGTGTGTGTGTGTGTGTGTGTGTGTGTGTGTGTGTGTGTGTGTGTGTGTGTGTGTGTGTGTGTGTGTGTGTGTGAAAAAGTGAGTGCGCTCATAATTAAAAAAAAATATGGAACTATAAAGGAAGAGAAGAAAAATAAAAACTGAATACATTTATTACATGTAAAATAGGTTATCACATACGAGGAAGATTCAATCCATCTGAATGTATTTGTTTATTAATTTTTTTCAGAAACAGAAGCATTGCCCGAGGTCAAAGATTTTCCGTAAAAGAGTAGGGCTGAATCCAGGCTGGCAGACACGTATGGATTAAATATTATACTACGAATGAGAAAGTTTTCATATACGGCACATGCATTTAAACATAAGATGCATAAATGTATTTACAAGCATTTCTCGCACTTTTTGGATATAAGAACTTTCACAGGCTCGTGCGATGGAATTCTATTCCTACATAGCATGACCTAGGCTACACAATCCAAACTTACTAATTCTTAACCTGCCCTGATTTGACCTCTCCTAACAAAATCCTTGTGCTTTACGTTAACAAGTTCACTAATATGTGCATTCGCAATGGGTTACTAAAATATGGTTTGCTCATGCTCCGTCCAGTCATAGTCACTTCAATCCACATGCTTCCCGATACACCCTCACTGCCATACGAGTACACAGTAAGACACTGACACCCCCTCCCCACCACACACACAAACGCGACAAACACACAAGTACATACAAACACACACACACACACACACACACACACACACACACACACACACACACACAAAACCACATATCCTCCCTCTTAACATACTTAGACTACATATACACATACTACATTCATATACACAGGTTTCATACACATGCACACAAATCCCCTTAAGCATCCACCCACACACAAATCCCCTTACATACACCTACACGCAAATCCTCTGCAGACACACACACACACACAGCCCTACACACACACACCCGCACACAATTATGCATGGCACGCACACCCACCCACGCCATGACGTCACCGTGTTCTCGCCTCCAATTATTCATACAAGCTCAGACCCAATAACAACCATGCGCACTCAAACCCGCGCACTCAAACAACAACTGCACTCACTCGACTCACGCATTAAAACACTCACTCATTCAAAAGCAATCACATACAATTGTCTAGGGAACACACACACACACACACACACACACACACACACACACACACACACACACACAATCACTTCGGCAAACATACTCAATCACGCAGACACACACAAATACACTCACTGACACCAATTCATCGGTGACACACACACACACACACACACACACACACACACACACACACACACACACACACACACACACAGTAATACGTCTTTTAGCTGAAAGGGCTATCAACGAAAAGTCAATTCTGTCTATCAGCACCCAGGTCTCAGGATTCATGTGCTATATTTCCATAAACAACAGACCCCCATTATTCCACTCCTGGACAATGCTCTCCTTAACCTGTTCACTACGATGACGGGTTCTTAAAACTGTCATTCTCATTACCTCCCAAAGATTTTATACAGCTCAGCAGAGACGCCTCGTGATGGAGTTAATAAACGATGCACGTCTTCCCAGTGCGCAAAATATGAAAGGGTTCAGTCTAATCGCGTAACTTGGATATTTCTGCTACTTATACACCAATGTGGTCTATTCAAATGAGATTTTTCGAGGTGAAGGGGTTATATATTGTCCTCATTTACCTGTTCAGTTCATTAGTGCCTTCTTAACTGAACAACATCGACTGGAAGTAAGAAGAAAAGATAAAAAGATTTTCGTAGTGAAAGGGTTAAACATGACAAGATTTACTGAAGTAGAATATCACATGAAAAGCCAGATTTATTTAATAAGTGAAAACATTGCTAAAAAATATAGATAAGTAAATAAACAAACAAGTAAATAAATAAAATATAACCAATAAAATCATCAAATAATTTACACTCGCTTATCGGCCACCTTCGGCGGCGTCCGCTCGATGTCAAAATGCCAGAAATGAGTCATAACTCGGGAACCGGTGGCCCGATTGGACTGGAAATTGTATTATTCTTCAAATCAAAGCATTTTAACGTACATTGCTCTACCAAAACTTGCGCTACGTTGCGCCGTTTTTGCCATGTTACGGTAACAAGCCAACCAACAAACATACAGAAATCGGATCGTTATAATAGAGATACACATCAGCCATGGCCTCCCACGTAAGGATGGGGCGACGATCTATATATAAACATGAAAAACATAAAATATACGTATATTCCGGAGACACGTAAGAGACAAGCATTTTAAAATTTCCAGTGACAAATTCAAGTAACAAAATAGCAATAGCATTATATCAAACAGTGATTTAGGCCAATGAACTAACTGGGCTAAAACATGGCAAATGAATTTCAACATTTGGAAAATGTAGAGAGTTACACATTGGAAATAACTGAACAATTCCAGTATTTTATGAATAACGTACAACTAATACGGTACATAAGAGTTAATAGTTATAATTGGTATGGGCGAAATGTTCAACTCTCATTGTGTTGAACTGGTGAACAATAAAACATAGTACACTATTCTTTAATACAAATGACTATATAAATAAAAACAAAATTGATCAATAAACAAAAGTATAATGTGTAATCTTTAATGAAATAAAAATAAGTTAACTGATTGCATTTATTACGAAAGCAATTGTTCAGCATTTTCTACTGCTGGTAAAATATATATATATATATACTAAGAAAATCGCCATGATGTGACTGATGCTGACATTTTCCAATAAAGGGAAGTAGTCTCGTGTACCTGGGAGGCTCCTTGGTGGATGTTCCTTTATTCTTCATTATTCACTTTAGTATACTTTTGTCTAATACACTGTTTTAACTCTGACTTGGCCTAAAATTGACATCTCTCCACCTTCAGTGCTTAGGATTAATACTACAATATGATACCAGTCGTGAATTGCTACGGCAAGGAGGTAGAGCAGTAGCACTGTCGTTTTCTACGTGAAATATGCAGCAAAAGGACGAAAAAGCTGAGCCAAGTTTGAGTAAAAAAGGTATGGTTGTATCTTATTACAGCGTATTTGCCCTAACCTGACGAAGAACCCTACCACATCCCAGCTCAGGTGATGGCCAAGTGAAGTTGAACAGAAGAAATGAACTGACTGGCAATCAAGTGGTCTCATTCCCACCTTATAACGAAGACTCTAATCAAGTTTTATGCAACCACGAATTAATGTTAAGCTGTGGGAGGCGCCCAGGTCAGTTTGGTAAAAATAAACTGACAACAGCATCAAAGTCTTCACAAATAAGCATCCGTTCATCCGTTATCCAACCCTTTACAGCCTCATCAAGAGGAGTGGGGGGCCGGACTTGGCTGTTTTTCCGATATCTAAGGTTGGTGACCATCATTCGTCCCTGAGTGGCATTCCTGTGTGAGAAAAATACATCCTGGCCTTCCTTAGCATCTGAACCCTTACTGGCCACATCTGGTTGGAGCACCTTAGCCCAATAAACCACCACGCCTACATCTGTTGGCTATATGGTTACCACCCGACATAATAAGTGGTTTTCCAGAGTACAAGCAACCATACATGTCACTCTGTGCAGCGTCAGTGTAAGAACTAGGTCAAGTGTGTGACTGTCAACACCCTCGACTACCCCCTCCCCCTTCAAAAAAAAAAAAAAAAAAAAAAAAAAAAAACGCGCCACTTGTAAAAATATCCCGGCAAGAAGGAAATGCTACACTCACACTGAACTCAGATATGCGCACTCATACATGACGATTATTATTATTATTATTATTATTTTTTTTTTTTTTTTGCGTGTGTTCAACTCTAGGCACAGACTCCACCATCTATTCCCTGAGGTACAGTATAGTTCCCTTACGTACCACACACACCATCACATGTCACCGTCAGCTCTGCCAATACACCTGAGATACGGTTTACCTTGCCAAAAAGACACACACACCTTCCCACAGTAACCAATATCCGTATTCTCGTCGGTTAAAAAAGCCTCCAAACACCTCTTCCTGAGCGATTTATTTTTATTACACCTTGCCGTCCGCTTCTGTGTTGCCATACTTTGCATAAGCAACGTGCAGAACAATATTAGCCAATCGTATCCAAAAAATAAATCGTTAAGGATAAGGTTTTAGGGGACTTCCTTAACCAACAAGAATACGAGCCCTAGTCCCAGTCACCTACCCACAGCCACAGTTACATTGTCCCAGTCACCTACCCACAGCCACAGCAACCTTGTCCCAGCCACCTACCCACACAGACTGGCTTCACCTGGCGTCTCCTTAGTACTTCTGGTGGGCTCTCAACTCACCTGTGGAAGGATAGAATTAATTAGCAGGTATCCAGCTGTGTTTGGGGGTGGGGGTAGGGGGTTGGGTTGTGAAGGGGAAGATGTTTTACTGTGTGTAGTAGTGGTGGTGGTGGTGAAAATAATTACTAAATATAACGGATTCTTGTTTTATCTTCGTGTGTGTGTGTGTGTGTGTGTGTGTGTGTGTGTGTGTGTGTGTGTGTGTGTGTGTGTGTGTGTGTGTGTGTGTGTGTGTGTGTGTGTGTGTGTGTGTGTGTGTGTCATAAAAATACATAGACACAGACTGATAGCCAGAGAGAGAGAGAGAGAGAGAGAAACCTGAAGCTAAAACTGTCTGTCAGCTAAATATTATTCGTTTTAAAACACCTACACATCTATCCCTAAGGCCTGCACTGACATTCTGCTTTTACAATTGATTCCTTCAGTGTATTTCCACTTTATTCCTGCTGCTACCAGACGGACACATCCAGCGTAACTCATTCACTACATTGACGTACTTTACACTTCATTCTTTCCACCTCCTGACGACTTTACCCACCTTAATGAGAGACTATTCGCACTGCAAGGGCTAGATAAGGCATACAATGTCCCCTTCACAACAGAGGTTCCTCCATTCTAGTGCAAATTTTATAAAGCGTGTTCTTCGATGTGGATTAAGTTTTATTGCTGTTTCTGATACTACGGCATGTCCTGATCTGGAATTAGCCAGGTGCAATTCTGGCACCATTTGGGATATTTTCATTTTACGAGCCAAAAATAAAATGGCCGCCTGACGATAGATTCTTTTATAAATTTTTTATTACTGATAACGGAAAATCGATCTTGGTGTCTATTTATATGTTTTGGAGGCCAATAAATGTGTCTTTGCTTAGTATTTCTTTACATTTTTTAACTGACGATGTAACAAAATATTTGAGTTACTTTAAGTTCAGACACTTGTTTATTCAAAATAACACATTTTCTGTTTCTACTGAAAGCAGTCGGATCATTTCAATTCCTAGAACAGTGATTCAAAGTAATCTAAAACATCACGGTGAAATTAATATGTAACTCGACATCGAGTTACAAGTTTTCTATTTCTGAAAAAAAAAAAAAAAAAAACAGCAAAACAAAACAATGAATGCTTCCACAAATAATTTTACCTGATCAGCACAACACGTAGCTGAACATCAGACTTAAAGATGCGCACCAATTTAAACTGCAGAATTGATTTAGCAACCCGCATTTCTAAATATCAGATTACTGAAATGTCCTCCCCATGTATCCGTAACAAAACAGTTCTAGTGAGGCAATTGTTCCACTCCATTCCTGCGTGATGAATGCAAAACATAGAAGAAAACGACTGAGCAACTACACAAGTGCTCCTTCCACGTGAACACAGTCGTGCTTATGCCCATCTGATATTTGATCATTTTCAGTATCGCATGGGAACTGGGGAAACATTGTCAGGTAATAATACTGTACTGGGAAAGACCTGTTGTCTTTGTCACTAGTTCATCCATAAGGCAGCAGGTTAGCATCTAGTGGAAAACCTTGCCAGTTCGAAAAATCTCTCGAGTAGAATCGTCTAAAAATAGTAATGAATGAAATGAAAAAAAAAACATTATTGGATAAAATAAATGAAGCCAGAAAATATGTAGTGACTGATCATCCAGACCAAAGCATGATTAAAATATAATCTTGTCCGGGCATTCTCTCTCTCTCTCTCTCTCTCTCTCTCCACACAGCATTAAAACTTGCCGCAGCCTCAGCTTCTTACTCGCTTCATCACTCTTGGGACAAACTTAGCAAGGTCAGGGCAAGAGTGAGAGGGAAAAGAGAGGGGTGAGTGTGAGGGACGGGAAAGTGTGATGGTAGGGAGAGAGGAGTGCATGCGCGCGCGCGTGCGTGCGTGCGTGCGTGTGTGTGTGTGTGTGTGTGTGTGTGTGTGTGTGTGTGTGTGTGTGTGTGTGTGTGTGTGTGTGTGTGTGTGTGTGTGTGTGTGTAAACTCGTCTGCCACTCCATATGTATGTGTGTACACATCTCTATGTACGCATGTATGTTTGTATGTGCGTTTCTGTTGTCGTGTGTGTCGCGTGTATGTCAGGCCTGGATTGGGGTCATTAACGGGAGGTGGAGGAGGGGAGGGAAGGAGGGAAAGGAGGAAAGGGAGGGAGAGAAGGAAAGGAGGAAAGGAAGGGGAGAAGCAAAGGGAATGGAGGAGGAAAGGGAGGGGAAGCGGAAAGGGAGGGGAGGATGAAAGGGAGTGAAGGAGGAAAGAGAGGGGAGGAGGAAAAGGAGGGGAGGAGGAGAGGGAGGAACGACGGAAAGGAAGGAGAAAGAAGCAAGGACGGAAGGGGAACAGAAAAGGAATGAAGAAGGGAGGAAAGAGAGGCAAAAAGGAAGAAGAAACTATACGAAGGAGAGAAGGAAGGGGAGGATAGAAGAGGGGAGGTAAAAACGTATGGGGGGTAAGATGGAGGGAAATGCAAGGGTAAGGAAAGGAGGGAGGATGGAAGAATGAATAAATGAAGGAAGGCACAGGTAAAAGAAGGATTAAACAGAAACAAAGGACTGTGTGTAAGGAAAAAACAGACGGAAGAAGGGAAGGCAGAAGGGAAGGATGGAAGGAAAGAAGCAAAGGAAGGAAACACAGGAAGTAAGGGACAGAATGGAGAGAGAGAGAGAGAGAGAGAGAGAGAGAGAGAATGAAAAAAAGGCAAGAGGGTAAGACGAGAAAGATAGAAGGCGCCACGGAAGGAAAAATGGAAAGAGGGACGGAGAGGCTGGGGAGAGATGGGTGAGGGGTGATAGGGGGGATGGTTGTGTGGGAGGTGGAGAGGGGAGGGGTAATGACAATGTGGATGGTTGAATGGTCGTGTCCCAGGCAGAAGAGCAACCTACAGGGTCAGGGTCAGGGGTGGAAGGTCAAGTGTCCCTTTTCGCGTGGATGGTTCGGACTTTATTTTTTTATTTTTTTTTTTTTTAATGGTCGAAATTTGTAAACAGCTTAAAGCCTTCACCACGAGGACACTTTTTTTTGGTTATTCTTGCTACCTATAAACATACGAGTATATTATTTATTTCTTATCTGAAAAGCCCGTAAATGGAGGGGTTAGTGAATACTGTATCTATTTCCTCCAGTTCGGAATGTCTCCTCGGAGCGGGATAATCAGGTTACATTAGGTCATGCTTGTGTGGTCGAAAGTCATCTATGCTAACAAAGGCTGCAACTAGTTAGGGTAGGAGGATGGTCCCTGACTCGTGGCAAGGATGGTCCCTAACTCTGCAGCTAGGTCATGTTTGCTTAGGGAAAGTTAGATTAAGATGTTAGGCTAAGATATGCACGGATGGTCCTAAGTTATGATTTGCATGGCTGGAACTTGTAAACAGAGGTTGCAAAGTATTGGTCATTGTCGAGTATGGCTAAAATTAGTAAGGTCAAGTTTGGTTAAGTATGTACGGTTCCAAGTCATGTGTGATACATATGGCTGAAATCAGTAAGGTTAAGTATGTATGGCTCTAAATTTTGGATGACACGTATGGCTGAAATATGTAAGGTTCTGAGGATGGTCGCTGTATGTGTAGGCCAGGTAAGTCCCCCCGATGACCCCTAACCCCTATCCCCCTCCCTTGCCTCCCCCCCTGCCACCTCTCCCCAGAAGCCCCCTGAGTCGTTAGAGTGATTTTATAGGTCATATGCCGTGGCTTTATTGTCGAGGCGCAGACGGTGTAATGTCCCCTTCCTCTTGTACACTGACCCCTGTGTGCCCCCCCCCCTCTTGTACACAGGCCCCTCTTTGTTTCCCCCTTCTGCTGTACACTGGACCCTCTTTGTGTCCCCCTCCTGCTGTACACTGGACCCTCTTTGTTTCCCCCTTCTGCTGTACACTGGACCCTCTTTGTTTCCCCCTTCTGCTGTACACTGGACCCTCTTTGTTTCCCCCTTCTGCTGTACACTGGACCCCCTTTGTGTCCCCCTCCTGCTGTACACTGGACCCTCTTTGTGTCCCCCTCCTGTTGTACACTGGCCCCTCTGTGTGTCCCCGTCCTGCTGTACCGTGTCCCCTCTGTGTGCACCACACCTGTTGTACACTGTCCCTTCCGTCCTTCCTGTTGTACACTGACCCCTCCTGCTACAAACTGCACACTGGGTCCCCTCTACATCCCCTCCCTGTCAACTGGTTCCCTTCATGTAACTATACCTGTCTATCTCTCCGAAAATATCTTAAGTTACCCTCTCACTCGCACACTGTATTAGACTAGGGCTCCGTTTCTGCTCGCCTGGCATATAACATAACACCTTACAAATCATCACAGAATACACGGCAACACAATACAGTGCACCATACAAACAGCACACATATCGCAATACAAGTTAACATACCACGACACACAACGCATGCAGCACACCATGACACTGGAGAGAGAGAGAGAGAGAGAGAGAGAGAGAGAGAGAGAGAGAGAGAGGAGAGGAAAAAATAAGACGTGAAAGAGAGAAAGAGAGGAGGGTGGACAGCTTTCATTGAACACGACAGCCTAACAGACAGCCTGGTGATGAATTTTGCCAGCGTTTGACATCCAATCCTCTCGTCCTTCCCAATTTGTCAAGGGATTTTTTTTACCATTTTTTTTTTTTTTTTTTTTTTTTTTTACCTTGGATGGGTGAGACAAATCTGAGCGCAAGGTGTCAAAGAGTGTTGGGGAGTGAGGGGAGTTGAGAGAGAGAGACACACACACACACACACACACACACACACACACACACACACACACACACACACACACACGAATCAGAAAGGGGTGGTGAACTTCAGAGGTGGAGGATGAGAGTGGGCGGAGGTGAGTGGGGGGGATGTACCGACTAATCCGCTGTTCAGAGGAGAAACAGCGAAGTGGAGCAGGTGGGCTGAATGTGGAAGCAGTGCGGAGGAAAGGGATCAGAGTGGAAGTGGAAAATGAGAGTGGAGAGAAGTAGAATTGCCGATGTGTGGAGAACTAAGGTGGTGCCCAAATACAATACAAGCCTTCGCATTACCCTGTTCTGCCACCCAGCTATGTAAAATTAAGCTGCAAGGGGAAAAAAATCTAGCCCAAGTTAAGGTAAAATATCTAATGTTGTTTCGCCGACCGTAAAGAGAGACTAAAAACATGGACAGTACCAGAGTCACTTGGAAATGAGGGGGAGGAAGGCATGAATGTCCCCCCTCCCCTTAGAAATCCACCTTCCCCTTCCCCTCCCTTCCCCGCATCGCGCTTCCACTCCCCGCCCCCTTCCCCCTTTGCATTTCCTCCCCTACTCCCCTCTCCCTCCTCCTTTTGCACTCCGTCCTAATCTCCCCTTTTCCGTCCCACTGCATTCCCCTCATTCTCCTTCGCAATCACCCCTTTCTCCTCCCATCTACACTACCCCTCCCTTCTCTGTCCCTTTGCCCTCTCCCTTCTTCTCCGTCCCTTCGCCCTCTCCCTCCTTCTCCGCCCTTTTTCCACCCTTTACATTCCCTCTCCACTCCCCCGCCCCCTCCTCACTTTGTATTCCTCCTCCTCTTCCTCAACCCCTCCCCCTCTGAATTCCCCCCTCCTTAATACTCACTCGCATCTGCTTGTCATCGACCTGCCTAAGCCCCGGGGAAAGGCAGCCAGGGTATGCAGGCACGAACTCAGGTACGAATTAGGCACGTACCCAAACACGAAAAATGGAGAACACGGTACGGCGAGGACTGAACAGGCACGGGAAGGTAGGCTACAGTTTCACACACAACTACTTTCTTAACGCAAAACAGACAAAGCACACACACACACACACACACACACACACACACACACACACACACACACACACACAATCAGTCAGTCAGTCTCTCTCTCTCTCTCCACAAACTGGCGCAAAAATAAGCGAGACTTAATGCAAACACCAGATCACGAACCGGATATAAAAAGCATGAAAAAGCATAAACACCTCCAGGCACGATCCTGGAGAGAGAGAGAGAGAGAGAGAGAGAGAGACAGACAGACAGACAGAGACAGAGACAGACAGACAGACAGACACAGACAGACACAGACAGATACACAGACAGACGGAGACTCACTCACTTCCTCATTTTCACAAAGACAGTGAGACTCGCCTATTTCTCTGATAAAAAGAGACAGACAATCTCACTCACTTCCTCACTCTCCTAGGTGGACTGAAAGAGAGAGACAGACAAACAGGTTCATTCACTCACTCTTCTGTTCTTACATACGGATAGAGACAGACGATCAAACTCACTTTCTCACTTCAGTCTTAAAGAGATATAGGGAAAGGGACAGGCACACTCTCTCTCTCTCTCTCTCTCTCTCTCTCTCTCTCTCAAATCAGGCCAGGCAAGGATCAGACTTACATCAGGAAGGCCAAAGTTTCAAGAATCCGATTAAGTCAAAAGTCAAGCTTAAGTGTTGACTCATTTTCTTCAGCTTACCGAGATCTCGTAATAATGAAGGATAAAAGACGATATCTGATTTTAATCTGGTGTGTGTGTGTGTGTGTGTGTGTGTGTGTGTGTGTGTGTGTGTGTGTGTGTGTGTGTGTGTGTGTGTGTGTGTGTGTAATCGGCAAGTAAACCAGTATAGTGGACTCAATAACTAATCACACAGATCAAACAGAATAGTAAACCTAGAAACTAAACACACAAACCAAAAAAAGACCTAAAAAGTAAACACAAGCCAAACACAGGGCCCAAACATAAAACACAGTAAACATAAAAGAGTAAACATGAGCCAAGCCAAGAGGTAACGAAGCCCAAACCGCAAACGTCATCGGTGTGTGAAAAGGCTCCCGCGACAGACTCGATTGGCCACGGTTTTCCAACTTTTACCTGCGACAGCGAACAACTTAGAAAAACTTAAGGCGGGTTTTGCAAGACCGGGAGACATGAGCTGGGTGTGGTAGTGGCGGCGCTGGTGGTGGTGGTGGCTGTGTGGGTGTATGCGGCACTGGGTGTGGTGGAGGTGGTGGTGGTGGTGTGGGTGTTTGTGGCACTGGGTGTGGTGGCGGTGGTGGTGGTTGTGTTGGTATTTGTAGCACTGGTTGGTGGTGTTTGAACCAGGACTGTATGTGGAAGTGGCTGTGTTGGTGGTGCCTGGTGATGGTGTTTGTTCTTTCCAACTTTCATGGGTGTTATTCTTTATTTTGCCGATTGTTATGCAAGATGGAGTGGTGGGTGGGGAATAGCCCTCATCTTTACATTCTTTTTCTTCCACACATTGGTTTAATCTTTAGTGTAATTCATTTTAACCCAGCAGAGTACCTATTTACATGCTAACAGGCCCTATGTTATGTCCTACGTACTTCCACCTAATCCCAATCTCCATTTATATCGTCAACGTCCAAATAACGTTTCTACCATCAATATTCTAACACCTCTACTGCCTACCAAAATCCCCAACACCGCACCACAACAACCCAGCACAATCACCATCAGTCAACAAATTCGCCACTAGGACCATCATCACTTACACTACCGTCATTACTATCACCTACACTACCACCAACACCACAACAACCACCATCACCACTATGAGATCACCACCACCACAACAATCACCATCACCTGCACTACCACCAACACCACCACAACCACCATCACCCACACTTCCGCCAAGACCACAACAACCAGCACTACTACACTACCACCAACACCACCACAACCATCACCACCACCACCACCACCACCACCACAACCACTACCACCTCCTACACTACCACACCACCATCACCTACACCACCACACCATCAGCACCACAATCACGGCAGCGCACCCCCGGCAGGTGAACTAATCGCGGCATCCCTTTCACGGGGCTCAATTGGTGGAGGAAATAAGTTAGCGAGTGTCAGATGTCACCACCAGAGGCCCTTCCTGCACCCGGAGATGGAGGCGCAGCAGGTGGAGGGAAGGTAGAGGTGGAGAGGAGAGGTGTGGTGGGGAAACTGGGAGAGAAGAGGGAGGCAAAGTAGGTGAAGGAAAACTGGATAGTGTGGAGGAGTGGGGAAGGAAGGTGTGGTACAGAAAGAGGGGTGGGGAGGAAAGGTGTATAGGGAATGAGGGATGGGGAGGAAAGGTGTAGAGGAGAAGTTGAGGTGTGGAGGGAAGGTGCAGAAGGGAAGAAGGGGTGGGGAAGGGAGGTGTGGAAGGGAAGAAGGGGCGTGGAGGGAGGGTGTAGTAGGGAAGGAGGAGTGGAGAGGGAAGGTGTGGTAGGAAGGGTTGGAAGCGATGAGGAGAAAGAGGGGTGTAACGGGGAAGCTGGGAGAGAAGATGAAGGCACAGTAGAGATGGAAAAAGTGGGAGTGGTGGAGGGTTGTGCAGTTGGTGGGGAAGGTTGAGAGAGAAGGAGTGAGGTGAGAAGGGAAGGTGTAAGGTGTGCTGGAAAGGGTTAAGTGTAATGGAAAGAAAGATGGGTGTGGAGGGAAATGGGAAAAAGGGAGGTGAATGAAGAGAAATGACGTATTGGTGTGGTGGGGAGGGATGATAGTGTGGTAAGACAAACTAAAAACAGTGTGACAGGAAAAATATTTAAAAAGGTGGCGGAATACTGATGTCATGTGGTGCGATAGGGAGGGAGGGACAGGAGAGAAAATGGAGGAAGATAGGTGTGCTGTGGTGTTGTAGGGAGATATTGCAACTTGTGGGATCGATTTAGTGGGAGACAGGAACGAGATAATGTTAAAAAAATAAAAAATAAAAGTACACACGAACACAAACAACAACATAATAAACTGGTAATTTCTACATCTTTCCCTGGATGGCTGCCATGACGAAGACAAAGATAGCAGAGCAGGAAGCCGTTTCGTAGTCTGTCACATTTTAACCCCACGTATTATCAAGTACTCTCTCTCTCTCTCTCTCTCTGAATATTCTATAGTTCGTTCGGCACTTTTATTTGTTTATCGCAAGTTTTCATTTTGTTTCAAGGAGGCCAATATTACAATCTCTCTCTCTCTCTCTCTCTCTCTCTCTCTCTCTCTCTCTAATGAAAGGCCAGGCTTCTCATGACGTCACCACCGTAGTCTACCCGGTCTGGCTCCAAAACTCAGAATTCATTAACCACTTGACATTTTGCATCAATCACCGTCCTGCAATATTGGGGGGAGAGAGAGAGAGAGAGAGAGAGAGAGAGAGAGAGAGAGAGAGAGAGAGAGAGAGAGAGAGAGAGAGAGAGAGACTACTGTGCTTTCTCGACCACACACACACACACACACACACACACACACACACACACACACACACAATATCGTACTATAGTAAATATAATCGTCAGACATAATGAAAAAAAAAAAAAAACTGCCGAAAAAGCACCAAAAATTAAATAAACCCCACCACCATCACAACCACCATCATCATCCCTAACCATCATCATCATCATCATCATCATCATCATCATCATCATCATCATCCATGACCTTTTACAGCGAATGAGGAAGAGTGAAAGTGGACGATCAATCATCAACACGGCCAGTTAAATTGGCCTAAAAAATTATTCACAAATCGTCCAAGGTTCTGAACTCGTGGCTCCATCTTGCAAGCAAAACCATCTGTCTATTATCGGGTATTTTTTTTTTTTTTAACTTATTTTTATGGAAGCGCTCCACACAGATCTGTCAGACCTGAGTTATTCCGTGCAATACTGAGTTGATCTTTCCATTACTGTGACGAATTTTATTATTATTATTACTATTATTATTATTATTATTAAACTATACTTTTGTTGTCTAAAATCTATCTATCTATCTATCTATTGCCAGACGCCATAATCCCGTAAGGGGTGGCCATTTGACTTTATTTGTTTTACAGGGAGGGGCACTAACCCTCCACCAACCCACTTGTTGACACGTAGGGAACACGTATGGTTTGGTTATATGGTTACCACCCGGCGTTGTTAATGGTTTCTTGGCTTACAGGAAACCATTTGGCTTGTCACTCAGTGTAAAGCCACCTGTAATGGAAAAAAAAGCAATAAGAAGTGACAGGAAAGATGGGAGAAATAGGAAGAGAGGAGGGCAGGCACAGAAAAAGAATGATAAAGGCTAAGGAAGAAGTAGGCAGCACTACATCAAGTGAGTTGATGATGGTCGCCACCACCTACCACTTTGTCTAAAATCAATACTTGTCTAAAATCAATACTTTTAAATTTCGGGATAACTTGTAATGAAGGCTTTGAATTCTTTAAACTCCTCCACTATGAAAGGTTTCCCCAAAGCCAAATAAATCGCCAGGTGGTGCCAAGACTTCACACACACACACACACACACACACACACACACACACACACACACACACACAGAGCGAGCGAGCGCTTGTGTGTCTCATAATAATACCTTCAAACTTCATGTCGGTCCCATCAATCAATCTCTACCCAAAAGGCCTGTCACTAAACTTTTCCACGCGAAAAATAATACGAAATAAAAAAGACAGAAATGAGAAAAAAACAGATTTCATGGCCGCAAGTAAAATCCTTTCAAACTGAGAATGTTATATTATTTTTCTTGCTATCTACAGACGATTTCATTCAACTGAAGCCAAAATCTCTTACTGAGGGCTGAATAAAAACCCCTCCAGTTCAAGGCTAGTGTGAAGATGAATAAAATCGTCGAAGGTAGTGAACATAAAACAAAAATGACGTCATATTCACTCCAAGGACGTTATTATTATTATTACGACTACTACTACTACTGTTATTATTATTATTATTATTATTATTATTATTAACTGCAGGCGATATTATCATTTCTATTTCATCCGTCCTGTCTACAAACGATTTCAACAATTATACTTCCTTCTTGCTTTCTCCCGGTGATTTTTATCCAACTTAAGTAAGATCTCCAGCTGTGAAGATGCTACTGAAACTGTATCTAACCCCCCCTCCCTTCCGGTTTCAAGTCTCCCGTAAGCTTAATAAAATCGTCAGGTTAAGACAGATAAAAAAAATATAAGCAAATGCGTCACCGTAAGAGGTCAAAACATACATCACAAACGGGAAGAGAAAGACAAAATTTTCTTTACAATATTTTCTGAACGATGTGAATTGGACAGGGTGCTTGGCCTCTCTCTGCTGACTGCACTCTGTAATGTGGAATGCAGGCTAATGTGGAATGCAGGCTAATGTGGAATGCAGGCTGATGTGGAATGCAGGCTAATCACATCTAAGAACACAACCATCCCGTAAATGTCCTTTAAAAAATCAGGAATTAGTCTTGCTCCTTGCGATTTCAATTCAATACTCTTCTGCCCCACGACGTCTTTCATAAATCGTACTATTTTTACTGACCCCTTCAGTACAAGATGCTATTAAAAAAAAAAGGCTTGCACATGGAGACAATACATAAACAAAAAGACTAAGTTGGTATTAACACTACATAAGTCAATAGTAAACTCTCTCTCTCTCTCTCTCTCTCTACCTACCTACCTACCTACCTATTTACCTATCTATTAATCTATCCGTCTCTCAATTACATTTCCATAAAAATAGAGTATAAAAAACCGCTTTCAGTTGCTGATTCCCCAACTTGACTGATACCCACGAATATCTAGTAAGCTTGGGGACTGATCACAGACAAAGCAGGTGAAAGGTTAGGCTTACATACAGTACGAAAAGGTTTGCGGGAAAAAACCTGTAAATTGTTAAATGTCAGGAACTTAGGAGCGGAGCAAATAGAGAGAGAGAGAGAGAGAGAGAGAGAGAGAGAGAGAGAGAGACACACACACACACACACACACACACACACACACACACACACACACACACACACACACACACACACACACACACACACATTCTTATACAAAGGTAAGTAGACATCGACATTCTTGAAATATTTGAGTCTACTCTTCCCATCCTGATATTTTGGCCACAATGCAACACTGGCCCGACCATGCAAACAAGAAAAAAAGGACAAAGAAAAGCAAATAAAGGAAGATATGAGAAAAACCCTCCTCCTCCTCCTCTTCCTCATCTTCTCTTCCTCTTCCTCTTCTTTTTCGTTTTCTTCCTCCTCCTCCTCCTCTTTCTTTCTTTTTCTCTTCCTTCTCCTCCTCCTCTTCTTCTTCTTCTTTTTCTTCCTCCTCCACCACCACCACCTCCTCCTCCTCCTCCTCTTCCTCTTTCTCCTCACACTGTCCCTCTTAACTCCTACACATACCCAGTCCTTCACGCACTATGGTTCTCTTAAGTACCACCTTCAAAAATTTCCAGTGGTTCCCAAAACTCTCTCTCTCTCTCTCTCTCTCTCTCTCCTATACACACACACACACCTTTAATCAGCCAAGCAGCACACCCTCAGAGCTCTTGGTACTCTTTGATTCTCTCTCTCTCTCTCTCTCTCATAAATCACACCCTCGCTCCCTCAATCCAGTTCCCTTATCTAGCCCGCACCTCTCACTTTTTCACCCACTTCTTCCCCTCCTTCCCCTCCCTCCCCCAACTTCTGCAGGTGGGATCAAAGGGCGCCGGCGAGGGGTAGAGGGGGAGGAAGTGGGGGATGGCCAAGGGTTGGGGTAGGGGTGGTGGTGAGGGGTGGAGCCGGAGGGGGGGGGCGGTAGGAAGTGTGGTTACGTCAGGAGGGACTCAAAAAGGGGGGTCGGCTCTAGGATACGCCACTGAGGAGCTTCTGGATTTTTCATAAGCTTATTTGAGCCTTGATGTCAGATCCCATGTTCATTTTTCTTTTTCTTAACTTCAGGTACCAAACACTAACGAAACTTTAGTGATTTTTTTAAAGTGAAAAATATGACAAAACAAAGAGACTCCTGCTAATAATTAACTTTACTGGAGATTTGTTTTTAGTAGTAACTGACTAAGATCCTTTATGAATACGGCTCAAGGGGGTCGGATTCACAAACAAACTTACGATCACCTCCCCACCTTAACTATAATTTTTATCTTGCAGGAAGGGCAAGGAAAGGGGAGTACAGAATTTCCCGTCCCTTGTTCATCCTATAAAAAAACAAGCATAAGTTACGGCTGGGAACTGATGGTAGGTTTTATTTCCTACGATCAATTCCCCTACAAAACCCAGATTTACTTGTTCATTTACTTATTTATTTATTTATTTATTTGCAGGGAGGGAGAGATAAGTGTGCAAAATTTTCATCCGTTTGCCCAAGGAAAAGTTTGTGCAGAATTTCCTCCCATTTCCCTTTAATATTAGGACAAGGAAAGAGTACAATTGTCTTAACTATCTCTTCTTCTTCCTGTCAATAAACAAGTGTGGGCTAGGACGGAACACTGATCTTAAGTTTGTTTGTGAATGCCGACCCGGTCCAGTTATCTACCCACTGACTTGTGTCCTTGCTGAATGGTAACGAGGGGAGAGGGCAGGGGGGAGAGAGAAGTGAGGGAGTGGGGGGCGTAAAAGGGGAGGGGGGGGAGAAGGGAGAAGTGGAAAAAGGAAAAAGGGGCCGATGAGGAGAGAAGAGGGGAGGAGAAGAAGGGAGGGGAGAGAAGTGGGGAGGTGAAGGAGGGAAGTGAAAGATGAGGGGAGAGGAAGAGTGAAGAGGAAGAAAAGAAGGGAGAGATGAGGGAAGGGGAGGGGAGAGAAGATGGAAGAGAGATAAATACAGGCGGGGAATAGAGAAGAGAGGGCGTATGGGGAAGCGAGAAGGGGAAGGGAGGTGGAGGGGGAAGACAGGACAGTAGGGGAGAAAAGGGGCCGAGTGAATGAGAGAGAGAGGTGGGGAGGGGCAAGGGAGAAAACAGAAAGTTGGAAAATACTAGTGGGAAGGGAAAACAGGGAGATTGGGAAAGGAAAGGGAGAGGAGGAGGGGAGAGAGGGGTGAGGGTAAGGGGGAATATCAGTGGGAGGGAGGGAGGGAGGGAGGGAGGGAGGGAGGTTAATGTTAATAAATGATGCTGAGTAAGGGCAACAAAAACAATATTATGCTGAAGGAAAACAGCAAAAGATGAAGAAATATTGAGAGGAGTCCAATGAAAATGATTCAATGTTGCAGTGGGGGCAGCAGAAATTATACAATGTTAGAGTAAGTCACGTAAAAAAAGTTATAGAATTTCGGAGAGGAAAATGCAACATGATAAAATGTTGGATGAGATGGGGAGCAGCCAAAATTATACGCAGGAAAGGGCAACATAAAATAATGAACATGGGGACGCAAAAATGGACTAAAAAGAAGGAATAACGGATGAACAGTGGATGAGAAAATAATGTAGGTGCAGGATACAAAAAAAACTTCGAAAAGGGATAAAGGTAGAAAAAATGGAGAGCGGGATGGGGACGCCAGTAAGCTGAGAGGAAGGAGAAGAGAAAATCAGAAAATCAGAGGGAAGGGTTCAACAATTAAAAAAAAAAAAAAAAGAGGGGGGAGGAGAGGGGGAGGGAGTGAGATGCTCCTACACGACCAAAATTTTCCCCTCATGCACCTTCGGGCAAGTCATCAGCAGCAGGCCAGAAAAAATAAAATAAACACACACACACACACACACACACACACACATACACACACACATACACACACACACACATTCCAGGAGTAAGGGCGTGGGCTGCGGAGGCTGGGGGAGAGAGGGGGACATGAGGGAGAGCAAGCAGCAGTGGACGAGGGCAGGTGAAGGAAGATGAGAGAGCGGGGGAGCAACACGGGGGAAGAGGAGATGGTACTTAGGGGAACTGTGGAAGGGTAAAGAACATGAAACGAGTGGAGGTGGGAGTGAAAAAGGGGGTAAGAAGACAGAGCAACAATACTGGAAAAGAGGGGGAAGCAACGAAAAGCTAGGAGAGAAAGGAGCACGAAAAAGGGGCGGAGGGGGAGGGGGGAAGGTGAGTGTGGAAATCTGATGGAGTAGGAAACGGGGTCATCAAAAAGGAGGCAATGATAAAAAAAAGATGGGGCAAGAGGACCTGGGAAGATGAACAGAGGGGGGCGTGGGGGTAGTAAGGGGTGTGAGGTAGGTAATGGGGAGCGTTTGGGGGGCAATGGGGGGCGTAAGGAAGGGACTGGTGGAGGCGTGAGGAGAGCCTGTGGGGGCCGTAAGGACGGAGCCAGCGAGAGGGGATGAAAGGAGCAAGTGGGGGTGAGGGAGGGACCAGTGGGGGCGTGAAGGGGCGAGTGGGAGGCGAGAGGGAGGAAGCGTGAGACGTGAGAGGGGAGGGCAGAGGCAGCAGGCGGCCGTACTGCTCATGGGGAGACTTTTCCTCATTATCTCCGAATGTATGTTAGGCCGGCGCCAGAATTCCTTGATATCGTGGCGGAGGGGTGGAAAGAAAATGAAAGGAAGGACGGAAGGAGTGAGAAAGAGGGATGGCGAGAGGGGGGGAAGAAAGAGAGACGGGGAGAGGGGGGAAGAAAGAGGGATGGGGAGAGAGGGGGAAGAAAGAGGGATGGGGAGAGAGGGGGAAGAAGGAGGGATGGGGAGAGAGGGAGAGAAGGAGGGGAGGACGGGAATGGGGGAGGAATGAGGAGAGGAGGGGAAGAAAGTGGGATGGGAAGATGAGGAATGGGGGAGGGGGGGAGAAAGATGGGAGGAAGGGAAGGGGGATAGGAGGGGGAGGAAGGAGGGGGGACGGGAGAGGAGAACGAGAGGGGAAGGAACAAGGGGGGAAGGGAGGGATAGGAGAAAGAGTCAGAGGGATTGGGGACAGGGAGGGACGGAAGGAGGGAGAATAGTAGAGGGATGGTGGAGAGGAAGAGAGGGAAGAAGGAAGCGAGGAAGAGGGATGGGGGAGAGACGGAAGGAGGGGGCGAGGAAGAGGGATGGGGGAGAGGGAGGAGGAGGGAAAAGGGGAAAGTGCTGGGAGACGAGAGAAGAGAGATGGAAAGAAAGGGTTACGAGAGAGAGGAAGGTGGGGATAAGTGAGAAAGGATGAAAAGAAGAGAGGGAGGTAAAAGATAAGGGGTGATGAGAAAGAGGGAGAGAAGAAAGGTGAGGGAAGAGAGGGTAAACGATGGGGAAGGAGAGAGGAGGAGAGAGGAAAAGAAGGGTTAGAAGGGAGGGAGGATCTTTGAAGGATGAAAGGAAGAGAGGTGGGGGGAGAGAGAGGTAGGGGGGAAGAGAGGTAGAGAGGAGGAAGAAAGAGGGAGAGAGAGAGAGGTGAAAAATAAAAAAATTAGAATATTATAGAAGGTCGAAGATAATGAGAGGAAGCAGCTGGCTTTATACAGCGGAAGAAATGGTTGGAAGAAAGATAAGGAGAGGGTGGAGACGGCGAGAGGAGGGAAGATTGGCGGAGAGGAAGAATACGAGAGGAAGGTGCAAGAAGAAAAATGAGAAATTATGTGATAAAGAAAGGAATGGTGAGAAAGAGAGAGAGAGAGAGAGAGAGAGAGAGAGAGAGAGAGAGAGAGAGAGAGAGAGAGAATAAGACAAGGTTTGAGATAATGAGAGGCGGAAGGAGGTAACAGAAAAGACAAGAGGAAATAAAGGAACGGAGAAAATGAGAGCAGGAGGCGGGAGTGCAAGAGAAATTGAGACAAGGAAAATGAGCAAACGAGGAAAATGAAAAATACAACGCACACACACACACACACACACACACACACACACACCTCAAACGTCATTCCTGTTAGTTCCAGACGATTTTATTCAGCTTTGGGGAGACTTTTTGTAGAGACAGGGTAAATGAAGGTTATATCTAAGTCTCTAACCTCTCCAACTCGAAAACTCTACTGAACTGATTAAATTCGTCTAACGACAAGAATGTAATATAAAATAAATCACTACATCGAAGTTGTTAAGTTTCCTCTTGTTAAAACTGAGTCTGAGAAGGTATAAGGAAGTCTAATTTCTGACAGTCATTTATGGATCACCTGTAATTAACTATACTCCTTTTACGCTCATCTGGCTCAAATTTTCGTCCTTCTGCAGCTTATGTCACGCATCTGTGAGGAAGATTATAATATGGAGCTACATCCTTTCCACAGCACTTCTTCGTGACTAGCACCATATTCTAGTGTTAATCAATTGTTACAACTCTGCTTTGAAGTGGGAGAGTGAGCAATTTTAGGCCAAGTTAGAGTAAAACGAGTACAGATGTGATCAGCCAGCATCCCTTATTAAGAAGTGTCATAAGCAACGATTCAGTAAAGTTAAATGTGTTCCATAAATGTCAAATGTTTCTGAAATTATCGTTAAAAAAGGGTGTCCTGTCCACAACTTTCGCACTCTGAGTTTTAATAAGAAGAAACCTACATTTCTATGCGTGGGGCTTCTTGTTTGCATTACGGTACCCCCCCAAAAAAAAGACAAAAGACAAAAGACAAAAGACAAAAGACAAAACGGCATTACAACTCCCCTCTACTTCAATATTACCTGCCTGTGTTTGTTTTTCTTCCTCCTTCAAACACAGCATCATAACTACACATGAGAGAGAGAGAAAAAAAGATAGACGGTAGCAGACGTTACCCAAAAAAATACGGTGAAAAAATTAATGTTCACAAAATTCCTCCTCCTCTTCCTCCTCTCTTTACCCTCCACATTTTTCTCTCACTCCCCCTTCAACCTACTACAGCCCTATTCCTGTGGGGTTAGGGGACTCTCTAGCACTTCCTCATTAGTAAATTCTTTGTATATTACACCTAAGTACTACATACTGTCTTTGAATGCTGTTTCCTTATATATAACACCAATATAGTTCCCATAAATAACACTCCATTCTTAGAAATTTCTTGTATATATAACACCTGAACACTCTCGTACGTAATACCGATTTGTATCTACATCAATATGAATCAGGTAAACATCACTCTAGTCTTACTAACTTCTTTTGTATACAACACCTGGATGCTCTCTTACGTGTTATGTATTCGTATTTACCTCAACATAATTCACATAAACACCATTCAATTCTTTGCAACTTTTGTATATAACACCTGAATACTCTCTTACGTGTTACTTATTCTCTCTCTTACGTGTTACCTATTTACATCCCCAACACCATCACTACAATTACCACCACCATCAACACCATCGTCATCATCATCAGTATAACAATCACCACAACCACGACCAACACCATCATCATCATCATCATCATCAATCATCATCACTTCCACCACCACCACCACCACCATTATCATCATTATAACAATCACCACCACCACAAATACCATCATCAATATTAGCAGCAGCTCCACCACCATCACTTATCACCATCATCATCATCATCATCACCCAACTATCCTACCTGTTTGTGCTGGGGTGCCAATGTTCCAATCAGAGTTCACTACCAGTATATTAACCACCACGGGGCAGCGAATTAATTAACCAATCACGGGTGGAAAATGGGTTAATAGTGGCACAATGGCCGGCCTCGTCACGGTCCACTCACAACGACAAAAGGGTGGTGGTGGCGCAATTAACACCGTAACCGAGTGGGGCAATGTATTTAATTAGGGGCAACATAGCTAATTATAGGGTATGTAATTACGGGCAATTTACTTAAGGGGCAATATATCTAATAAAGGCTAATATAAATAATTAAGAGCACTATATATAATTAAGAGCACTATATATAATTATGGGCAATAAATCTAATTAAGGGACAAAATAATTAATCCAGGTTGCAATAAATAGGGAACAATTAGCTAGCAGGAGTAAGTTAAGCAAAAAATTCGAACAGGTAATCAATGTTTAGTAAGTTCTCATTTTAAGTAGTCTTCCGTAATAATCATTTTTATATCAAGACCACAGTAAATAAATAAATAAATAAATGAATGGATGAATAAATACATAAATAAATAAGAAATGAAGAAATCAACTAATAAAAATACCTATTAAGCTCCACTGCCACCTATCAAGCCGATCCGACAATGTCCCCCAAATTACAGTAGCAATTTTATGGAGAAAGCAATGATATTTAGGAACATAATCTTTTACAATGATGAATGCCTGTACTGTATCTGCTATAGTGTTTACATCTTACCTTGGCTCACATTTTCTTATTTGATGCTATTTTCATGAGGGACACTGGCACAAGAAGACAGTACTACCTTCCCACATCCTTTCCATTGCACTTCCTCGTGACTAGCTTGAAAATCTGGTGCTAATCTACTGTTACGACTCTGCACTCAAGATGGTGAGAAGGAAATTTGAGGTCAAGCTATACAGAATATAATACAGCACAAGTACCTTTTGTTCCCAGTGTTATCGATCCACTAATAATAAAACTGCGCACAATTATTTTTGAACCAAGTGACGCGATCTTCGGAAACAAACAACTTTTCAGAATACCATGTAAGAATTTCATAATTATTCGCAAGTAGAGCAGTTATACACACAAAGTCATACTCCAAAACTCATCTTCACCATCATCATCATCATCATCATCAATAACACCATCATCATCAATATCATCACCGTCACCGTCATCATCATCATCATCCAGACCTCCTTTCGTACCCCCAAAGCTCGCAAAAAAAAAAAAAATATATATATATATATATATATATATATATATATATATATATATATATATATATATATATATCCATTAGTCGTAGGGGTAAGGCAGTCATTTTTTTTTCATCCGTTTTACTCTTGCTTATGACGAACCGTTTAACTCTTCCCCAGACGACCTCCCAGGATCTGAGGGCTTTATATACACATGTTTTAAGCTACATATCATTCATGTTAACTATATCACACTTACACACAGAACAGGAAACTATAAACACACACACACACACACACACACACACACACACACACACACACACACACACACACACTGGCCGAAATTTACTGGAAGTTAAATAAATCTCCCCTCCTCCACAAAAAAGAAATTAATTAACCAAATCTACTTTTAATTACCCAGGCAGGACTGCATATGGGAGGAAGCATAGGAAGAGGGAAAGAGGGGTGAATAGGATGGGGAGAGGTGGAGAAATGAAACAGAGGGATGGAGAGTAAAGACAGGACGGATGGAGAGAAAAGTTAATGGGGTGGAGAGAAAGTTGGTGGGATGGAGAAAAAAGATAGCAGGATGGAGAGAGAGAGAAGACAGAAGAGATGGAGGGAAAAGTTAAAGGGATCAAGAGATAAAACAACAGAATGGAGATAATAAATAATGGGAGAGAGGGAAGAGACGTGGAACGGAGATAAATAGATGGATAGTGAGAAGACAGAGGCATGAGGAACATAAATATTGGGACAGAGAAAGATTCAGAGATGGAGAGAGAAGAAAGAGGGATGGAGAGAGAAAACAGGGCTAAGATAGAGGCATGAAGATAGAAGAGAGAGAGATGGAGAGAGAAGATGGATGAAGAAGGAAGAGAGGGAGACAGAGGAAGATAAGAAGAGGTCAAAAGAAGACAGAGCGGAAGAGAGAAAATAGAAGGAATGGAAAGTTTAAGCAGAGACAGAAGGAAGATTTGGGGACAGAAAGTGAAAAAAAAAAAAAATGGAAATGGACAGACGAGCTAAGGGAGATGAAGAGAAAATAGTCTGATGGAGAGAAGTCGATGAAAAGAATGGAGGGAACATTCTGAAAAAGAGAAACAAAAAAAGAAAAGGAAAAACACTGGCTGCAAAAATACACAAAAGGGGATAATGATGAATACGCTGGAAAAAAAAAAAAAAAATAGCGAGGGAGAAGAGGGTAGGGGGAGTGAAGAGGGGCGAGGCAGAGGGAGAGAGAAGAGGGGAGGGGGAGAGAGAAGAGGGAAGAGGGGAGGGGGAGAGGGGAGAGGTAACACAGAATGGAAACAGAGAAAAAGGCCTGAAAGTTACACCAAAGGGGCAAAAAAAAAAGACAGCCAAATAGAGAGGGGAGGAGGGTATTGAAATATGAGAGAGGGAGGAGGTAAGGTGATACAGGAGGGAGTAGGGGAGAGTGGGAGGGAAAGGAGGTGGGAGAGATGGGGAGGGGAGGATGGGTGATAATAGAGGAGGGGGGGGGCTTGAGGGAGAAGTAGGAGGGAGTGTGGGGAAGGGGAACGAAAAATATACAGAAGGGGCTAAGGTAAGAAAGAGAAAAGGGGAGAGAGGCAGAAAGGGGTAGGGGAAGCAAATGGGCAAGGGAGGAGGAAGAGGGAGAGGGAGAGATGGGATGGTGGAGAGAGGGAAACTGTAGGGATAGACGGCAGGAAGATGTGGGATGGGAGTAGGGTGGGGGGGAAGTTCAGTATTGTGGAGAGGGCAAGTGGAGGGGTTAGGAGGGGAGAGGGTTGGAAGAGGGAGGCAAATGTGAATAGGAAATGACGGGATGGAAAGTGTGAAAGGGAGGGACGGGAGAGTAAGAAGAAAAGGGAGATAATGACTGGGTGATGAATGAAAAGGGAGAAGAGCAGAAATATGAAGCAGATGAGAACGGAGACACGCAGGAAAATAAATATAAGAAGAGGAAAGAGAGAGAGAGAGAGAGAGAGAGAGAGAGAGAGAGAGAGAGAGAGAGAGAGAGAGAGGTGGGGTGGGGGAGAAGGGAGGGATGATTACAGTCGGAAAAGTTGCTAATGCCAGTTTCGACCCCTTAGCAGGAAGCCAAACGAGGTTAATCCAGGGGCTTCCAGACACACTCGCCTCCCCTCACCTCATTTCACCTCCCCTCACCTCATTTCACCTCCCCTCACCTCACTCCACTTCCCTTCACCTCATTTCACTTCCTCTCACCTCACTTTCCTTCATTTTTTTTTTTTTTGACAATGAATGGAGGAAGGAAAAACAAAGGAAAAAAAAATAAGTCCATGTGCCTAAAGGCATCCTCCATTCATAAAATACTTATAACAATTGGATTTAAAATTGAGAGGATTAAATGTATGTGGGAGGCAACTCCCAGGAAGTGAATTCCAGAGAGTAATAATTCTGGGGATAAATGAATTTTGATAAGCAGAGGTTCTGCATCGTGGGGGAAAGAGTGTGAGTTCATGGGCGCTCCCAGCTGCCCGAGTATTTCGGGAGAAAATGTGAAGGGGAGGCACAATTGAAGCCAGTTCGTTAGAGCACTTACAGTAAAAACATCGATAATATAGTGCTAAAGAAGCAACATCTCTACGTACTGGTAACTTCATCACTTCACCTTACCTCAATTCTCCTCACCTCACACTGCCTCTCACCTGAATTTCCTCACTTCATTTCCTCTCACCTTGTCTCACTCTACTTCCCATGACCTCACCTCACTCTACTTCCCATCACCTCACCTCACTTTGCCCTTCAAAACAACTCATTTCCTTTCACCTCGTCTCACTTTTCTTTAGCTCATATAACTAGTTCACCTCATTTCATTTATTTTACTTTCCCTAACCTCATCTCAATTCCTCTCACCTCATCTCATTTCCCCAAGCCTCACCTGGTTCACTTTTCCTCCCTCATTTCCCCCTATTCACCGTCCCTCACTCACTCCCCCTCCCATCACTTCCCCTACCCATACTTTCCTCTCAATTCCCCTCCCATCATTTCCCCTACCCATACTTTCTCTCCCCTCACTTCTCCTCCCCTCCAGTTATCTCCCCTCCCTTCTTCTCACTTCTAATTTCCCCTCCTTTTTCCTCCCTTTCCCTCCCCTCAGCTCCCCCATATTCACTTCCTCTCCACTCAATCCCTTACTTTCCTCTTCACAACTTACCCTCCGCTATCCTAACTTCCCCTCCTCTCACCTTACTTCACTTCCTTTTCCCTTCTTCGTTTCTCATCTCTCTTCCTTTCGCATCACTTCGCCCCTCTCCCTCGTCCTCCTCCTCCTCCTACAACTCACCTGATTTCTCATCTCCACCTCACTTCCTCTCATTCGGCTTTCTTCCCCTCTGTCTCCCCTCGTTTCCTGCCACTTCCCTACCCTGACCTCTCTCTCTCTCTCTCTCTCTCTCTCTCTCTCGTCACTTCCCATCGCTTCCATTCGTCAACATCCTATCACCCAGCTTTCTTTTTCTCCCTCAGTTCTTCTTTTTTTAAACCTCACCTCCTCCCTTCCCTCTTCTTTCTCTTCATCTTCTCCCTTCCCTCTTCTTCTGTCCCCTCGTCTCCGCCTTTCCCACTTCTTTACCCTCCTGCCCTCCTTTTCCTTTTTCTCCCCTCTCCCCTCTCTCCTCCCTCCCCTGCGTTTCTTTCCCCTCAACACTCATCCACATCTTCACCTTTTCCAAATTTTCCCTTCTATTATTTTCCCTCTTCTTCCTGCTCGCCAGTCTTTTCCCTTGATTTAGATATTCTGTTCCATTTCTTCCTCACCTCCTTTCCCTTTTCCATTTTTATTCTTATTTCTCTTTCTTCGTATCTTTCACCCATTTCTTCCTAGTTCTCGACTCTCTTCCCCCCCACCCCTGCATCATCTCATATTTCTTCACCTCACTTTTCTAATCTTGTCTCCTCTTCACTTGCTTCCTTCCTACACTTCCCTCCTCTTCCCCCCACCCCTGTTTCCTCTACCTTCCTCATCCACTTTCCCTTCCTTATCTTCTTCCCTCCTGTTGCCTCCATTAACCTCCCTTACCTAATCTAATCCATACTCCCTCATTTACCTTTTTCATCACATTTATTTCCCTCACTCCTTCACTTGACTTCTTTTTTCCCAATGACGACGGTTATGACTGCTTCCCCTTCAATTATCATTTCTATTTTTCTATTCCCCAATTTGTGTGTGTGTTTTTTTTTTTTCACTCAACTCCAATCTTTCATCTGACTTTCGTTCATCTCCAATAGCCGGTCTTTTTTCATCTGAAAGAAACAGGCCACTCTAATAACTTTTATATTATATGGCTGAATGAAATCTGATAGGCCTTAGTTATGAGATAGGAATGAGTCTCCTTGGTTACTAGTGAAATCGACCCTTCAATCTGACTACATCTGGAGATCAACTGAAATGCAACTGTATTTAGCCCTGTCTTCTCTTACCTCCTCCTCTCCTCTCAATCACTTTCGCTTCTCTCGTCCTCATCTCAACTTAACTCTCGTCTCATCCTTTTTCCACCTCTTCTTCCTCACATATCCTTCCCTCCCTCATCTCTCCTCCTCCGGTTCCATTACCTCTCCAGCTTCTCCCAACTCAGCTCTCATCTCAGCTCTGCATACTACATCTCATCTGCATTCCTTTCATCTCTAGGATAAATCTCAGGGCACATCGTCTTCTCTCACCTCTCATCTCATCTACTCTCATAACCTCGTCTAGTATGACCTTCACTAATTTCACTCTAATCTCAACCCGACCCACTTAAACTCTTCCTTCCTTCCTCTCATTTCATATTTCCCTCCGTCGATATACTTTCCTTTCCTAATCTCTTCTCTCCTCCAGTCTAGATACCTTTTCCTCTCGTAACCTCTCATCTCCTCCAGACTAACCACCTCACATCACATCGACTTCGCCAACATCACTCTCATCCCAACTCACATCATGTCATCTGCCTCCCTCTTATAACACATTTTCTCCAGCATGGTCTCGGGGTATATACTTTTTTCCCTCATCTCATTTCTCCTCTCCGCCAGTCCTATCGTCTCTCCACGCTTCAACTTAACTGATCTCACCCTCATCTCCCAGCAACTCATCTTCCATCCTCTCACTTCATTTTCTTTTTCAGTATAATCTCAGGAGACTTTTTTTTTTTTTCCCCTCTACTCACCTCTTCCCAAACGGTCCCACAGTCAGCCCAAGAATCGAACCAAATATCTCTAGGTTACGAGCCCAGTTTGCTTACCATTATACCACCGCTTACACACACACACACACACACACACACACACACACACACCAATTATCTCAAGCATTTCTATTCGCTACGTATGAATTCTCCTCTTTGCCTATCTATAATTTCCTCATATCCTTGTATTAACAGCGACAAATTTTTCTCATCTGTGCGATATCCTACCAGTCAAATGATATGAAGATTGAGCATTTCGAGAAGAGGAGGAAATAATCAGTAAAGAGAGTAAAATAGTAAAGCAGAGGAAGAAATGAGGGGAAAAATGATGAAAGGGGAAACGTGAAGACAGGAGGAAACCAGACAAGATGAGAGAATACGAGAAAAATAAAAATGTGAGAAATACAGGAAGAGAGTAGGGGGAGGCAATCAGTGGCTTCTGGGAAATCCGAAAATAACAACACATATGGAGAGAGAGAGAGAGAGAGAGAGAGAGAGAGGTGACGTGAAGTGTTTGTGTGAGAGTAAGAAACAGCAAGAAAGCAAGAGAGTGCGAGAGCAAGAGCATGTCAGAAGGAGGCAGTGAACTAGTACAAAGAAGTGAGAGAAAGTGAGAGAAAAAAAAAAAACGAAAAAGCCTGAGAGAGAGGGAAAGTGCGTGAGTGGCACTACGAATGCATAACAGTGTGAGAGCATGAATAAGTGTGTGTGTGTGTGTGTGTGTGTGTGTGTGTGTGTGTGTGTGTGTGTGTGTGTGTGTGTGTGTGTGTGTGTGTGTGTGTGTGTGTGTGTGCGACGGTATATGTATGTATGAGATTGACACTGACTGTGTATAAGATGTAGGTGTGCGTATGAGAATACGTGTACCGCGGTATGTAGGAGAGAGAGAGAGAGAGAGAGAGAGAGAGAGAATCCTCCCCTGGTCATCCGCCGCCAACATGAAAGTGGACCTACACAGTGAAAAGGCAACACAGAGAGAAGGCAGAAAAATCACTTGTCTAATATTGATCTGTGCTCTTCATTACGAAAGGGGGGGCGCTGGGAGGGGGGACAGGGGGGCTTTGAGAGGAGGACAAGTGTTGGGGGCTGGAGGGTGAGGGGAGAGTAAGACTGAAAGACGAGGAGGAGAGGTGCGGGGGTTGGAGGGTGAGGGGAGAGTTGGACTGAGACAGCAGGAGGGGAAGTGTGGGGGTCGATAGTGAGGGGAGAGTAGGACTGAGACAGGAGGAGGGGAACTGAGAGGGAAGGAGGGGTTTTGAGAGGAAGAGGGGAATTAAGAGCGGGTAGGTTGGGGGTTCTGCAAGGAGTGGATTTTGGGAGGAGGATGAGGAAGAGGAAAGTTGAAAAGGGATGATGGAAAAATGAGTAGGAGTAGGTGGCAGGGGTTTGAGGGTAGTGTTGGGAGACTGTAGGGGGAACTTGAGTATTGGACGGAGAGGAAGGGGGGATCTGTAGAAGTGCTGGAGATGGGAAGAGGGAAGTGGGATGGGTATGGAGGACGGAGTATGCGGGGATGAGGGGAGAGGAATCTTGTGGATGAAGTGTAATGGGAGATACGAGAGAACTCTGAGAAGTGGAAAGGATGTAGGAATGAGTGGTGGGGAATGAGGGGGTGAGGGTGCCAAACTTAGCAGAGGGATGGGAGCAAAGAACAAGAGGGGTGCATCGATGGGGGAGCAGCGGGTGTTGGGGCTGGGAAGGGGGATACAGGTAGGGGTGATGGGGTGGGGAGGAAGGGTGTAGGTTACTTAGGGGTGGTAGGTTGGGGTGTCAAGGGGAAGTATGGCCTGAGGAGACTTATGCAGTTCCACCAAAGGAGAGGTATTTGGGGAGGGGGTGGAGACTGCGAGGAATGGGTACAGGTGAGGGAGGGATGCAGGGAGAGGAAAGAATGAGAAGGGGTGGAGAAGAAAGAGTAAGGGAAATGCAGGGATGAGATGGTGAGTGGGCAAGAAATGTGGAGAGGAAATGGAAAGGCGAGAGTGAGGGGCGAAGGGGAGAGGTGATAAGTGAAGAGGGGAGGAGGAGGAGGAGGAGGAGGAGGAGGAGGAGAGGAGAGGAGAGGAGAGAGAGAGAGAGAGAGGGGGCGAGAGGAAGAGGGAGCGGGGGAGAGAGAGGGAAAGAGGAGTGAAGGAGAGGGTAATGGTAGAGGAGAGAGTGATGGGGGAGAGACTGAGATGAGAAAGAATGTGGGTGTATAGAAGGGAAGAGTAAGAGGTGAAGAGGGGAAGAGATAATGGGGGAGGCCTAAGATACAGAGTGAAAGAGAAGGCCTGAAGAACGAAGAGGAAAAGGGGAGGTGGGGATGGAAAGAGAAATGAAGGAGGAGAGAGTGAGGGAGGGGTTAACAGGGAGTCAAGGAAGGATGATGAGAAAGTGAGGGAGAATGGAGACAGGAGGGAGGGAGGAAGGGATGAGGAGAGGAAAGGGTGGAGGAGGAAGGAGAAAGAGGAGAGGAGAGGGGGAGAGGGATGGAAGGGGAAGAGAATGGGGGTGGATATGAACAGGAGTACGTACGAGCGAAAAATGAATGAAATATGCTTGTTGAAAGAGGTATGAGGAGAGGGAGTGGGAGGTCGGAAGGAGAGAGAAAAAGAGAGAGATAGAGAGAGAGTGAGAGGTGAGGGGGATGAGTACATACACAAGAGGAAGTACTGAGGCAGGAAAGGTGAAAGGAGGGGTGGGGTGGGGGTGGATATGCAGGCAGGTGAGAGTAGGAGAGCAAACAGGGAGATACGATGGTGTGAATGAAAGATGAGTGACAGGCAGGGAAGAGAGAGAGAGGAGGGGAGGAAGGAGGGGAGGAGAAAGAAGAAGCAAAGAATGGAGAGAGAGAGAGAGAGAGAGAGAGAGAGAGAGAGACGGGAGGGAGTCTTTCAAAACAGACATCCATTTTTCAGGGTACCGATGAGTGGCTTTATTTACGTATGGAGGTGCGTTTCGTAGTGCAGGCAACGAAAGCTACAAAAGGACGAGAAATATGAGCAATGTAGTGCTATATTAATGGCCTACAGAGAGAGAGGGGGAGCGAGGTGGGGTCGGGTTAAAAAATACACAGCCCCACTTTTCAGGTCGGCATTATACACAGATTAATGAGCACAGGTGTATCAAAATATGGTGACACAAATATTAGCTGGCCTACACCCTATTTGCACGTCCCTCATATCCTGGACATTATATAGGAACTCTGTCTCTTGATATACATACCTGGTTGTCGAGTTCTTTATAAAGCCAGGCGTGTTTCACCAGCAGAAGGCAGGATTGGGCTGCTCCACTCACAGCACCATTATTATTATTATTATTATTATTATTATTATTATTATTTAGCAGCATTATTAGTAGTTAAAGCAGTAGTATCATCAACATCATCAAAATCATCATCGTCATCAATCATCATCATCGCTGAATAGCCTATATATGACAGGTTCTCTACTATATATATAAACATGCTTGTCGATCTTTTACCTTTGTAAATTTCGCGTGCCGAGACGAAAGCAGAACTAGGCTATTCTAATAATGATAATACCGGTAATAATCATCATCATCATCATCATCATCACTTGGTTTCTGTAGCATATGTGGCTGTATTCACAAAGGATCTTAGCCCAGTTCTAAGCCAGGCCCCAATAAGTCAATATCTTTTAGGAATCAATTTGGTTTTCATTTTTATTTTTTTCATATTGTTATCCACCCTAGTTTGATTGTAAAATGTCTGATAGCTGTATGAGTGAAGACAAACTTATGAACAGGCAAGTTTATAGGTATATTAAGCTCAAGAAAGTTTATAAATTCGGGTCCTGACCTGGGTTATTCTATTCAAGTTCAAAGGGAAGCCAAAGGAGAGTGCTGTGTGCTCTCTGAAATTGTACCGTTGCTATGCTGCATGTGAATAAGGCGAGAGGATGAAATGTGTGGGTACTGGGCATATAACTATCTATCTCTCTATACCTTTATCTATTTACCTACCTATCTATATCTATCTGTCCATCCATCCAACCATTATATACCTATTTATGCATCTATCTAATGTTTACAGACAGATGGGTGGACAGACATAGATACAGATACATAGATACAAATTATCAATAACAACAACATAACTCGCTTTATCGTCGTACACGGCGCTGGGAATACCGTCAATCTACACACTTACAACGTCCTACTAAAACCAACCAATCCAATCACTAAGCCAGCCCTCGGTCATGAAGTGCCTGCAAAACCACGTAATTCACCAAATAAGACAACCCAATCCCTATATTCACCAACCAAGCCACCGTATGTACGAGCAGTTAATTTCTATACCAATTAGTTATCGTTTCAGTTATACTTATTTTTCCTGCTAACAGATGATTTTACTGCCTTTATCAGAGTCCCTTAGGAGAGATGAAATTAGTATAGACTATATCTAACGCCTCCAGTTCGGAAAATCGGGCCAAATATGAATAAAATAATTTAGATATAATGAGAATGGAATGAAAAATACGTCGTGGGGTTGAAACGGTTGAACAATACACCCATATCCAACTACCAATCATTCTATTTGCTCGCAAAAAACTGATCAATCCATCCATCAACATACCACTTATAAAATCGACTTGCCAATCCACCCCTCAGTCATGGACCACCTGATATCACCTTACTTCCAATCCACTCAGTCCGTAAAAAAAATATATATATATATATATATATATATATATATATATATATATATATATATATATATATATAAAATCATTCCCCAACCACGAACCTTCCAGTCAATCTGCCACCAAACTCCAACTCCATTCATCCGCCACCAAAAAGCCAAACTATAACCACTCCAGTCACGAAGTCCCATCAAACTTTAAGTCAGCCAGTCCTTATACAGGGGTAAAAAACCTAATCACTTTCTCAAAACTGAACCTCCCTGCTCCTCCACGTAATCTAGGCACCAATTAAGATAAAGTAAAGACCAACCAATCCACCCAAATCGGTCAACCAACTGGACCAACCCCTCCATCCATCCACCCACCTACAAAATATCGCATACCAATGATCCATCCATCTCACCCTATCCTAAAAAAAATTCTCTCTTCAATCACGAACCGCCTCCAAAATTTCCAATCCATCCATCCAGGAACCACACAAAAACCCAGGGCAGCCAATCCCTTCCCAATCATGAACCTCCCGGCCAATCTATCACGGGGGACACACCAACATATTTCCACTGAGGGCTTTCGGTGACTTCGCCATAAAATTCCAACTGGTCGAGGGAGAGAGAGTGAGAAAGGAAGAGAGAGAGAGAAAGAGAGAGAGAAAAAAGCCAACAACTATGCAAAACCAAAAGTGAAAACGATTGTCCAAAACGTGGTCGCCAAATGAACTTTTATAGCCCGAGAACTTTTTAGTTTGGGGGCTTTATTATTTTTTTTTAATGCTACGACCCACAGCTCGATTTCTGATATAAAAATCTTGCTATCTATATTTATTTACCTAAATCTATTTATCTATCTAGCTCTATCTATCTATATCTATCTATCGCTATCAATCAGTCAATTAATCAGTCACAATTTATCTGCCTCTATCTGTCAGTCAGTCAGTCAATAGGTCAGCCAGCCACCCACCCTGCCTGTACGCCAGTCTGTCTGTCTGTTTACCTATTTACCATACAGTATATTTGTGCATCTTTTCATGCATACACATATCACTGTCACTCCCTACCACACCTCACACTACCACACTGTCACACTTCACACTGCTACATTTCACATACACCACACATTACCACAACACGTATTACCACACCTCACACTCACACCTCAATCATACCTCACAGCGGCTCACCTCACCTCACACACAAACAAACCTCACAGTCCCATCTCATACTGTCACACCTCACACTAACACATGCCTTACACTATCACATACCTCACACTACCACAAACCTCACAGTTCCATCTCACACTGTCACACCTCACACTACCACATGCCTCACACTATCACATACCTCACACTACCACAAACCTCACAGTCCAATCTCACACAGTCACACCTCACACTACCACATACCTCACAGCCCCATCTCACAGTCACATCTCACATTACCACATGCTTCACACTATCACATACCTCAAACTACCACATAATTCACACTACCATATACCTCACACTACTACATACCTCACACTGTCACACCTCACACTACCATATACCTCACAACCCCATCTCACAGTCACATCTCACAATATCACATACCTCACACTATCTCATACTTCACAGTCCACCTCACACTACCATACATCACAGTCCAACTCACACTACCATATCTCATAATCCACCTCACACTACCACACCTCACACTATACCTCACAATCAAGCATTCCAATGCCACACCCCACACTACTAAACCTCACCCTCACACTCACACTTCAAACTACCACAACTCCCCTTCCACACAACACAGGCAAAACTTTTCTAACATTCAGTACAGAAAAAAAAAAAAAATCAAAAAAAATCAAAAAAACTCTCATATATAATGCCAGGGAATGGAAGCTCCCGCAGATGACAGACAGACAGACAAACACAGCATATATATATATATATATATATATATATATATATATATATATATATATATATATATATATATATATATATACCCGGTACTGTACTGTATATAAAAAAAAAAGGGGGGAAACAATATTTTTCAGTCAGAAACCATACAATGAACTACAAATTAATTTATTTCAAAAAATGAAAACATGCAGAGATACAGAAAATACTGTATTGAAAAATGCAGTGATTTAGAAATACTGTAATTTTAATATCCGTCCTCCACAGCTGTTCCTGGTATAAATGTCTGAATATAGTGACATACTGTTATTCCTGCTAATCTCCAAACGATTTTATTTCAGCTCTGAGACACTTTACTAATAGAAGGGTTTACATATAGCCTTCATTAACCCATTTAGTACCAAGGGATGTCCTAGGTAAAAAAAAAAAAAAAGTCAGATATTAGGCGAAACAAAAAAAAGTCTTTGGGTTGAAGGTGCATAACAAGAGCGGCCATTTATGAGCTCTAAATTAATCCCTTTCATACGCCATCGTGTTCTCAGACTACGGGTTTTTCTGAGTAACAACCAAGGAGACTCATTCCTACCTCGTAACTAGGGCTTGCCAATTTCATACAACCAAGACTTGGAATTATGGTTGCGAAAAGTGAAAATAAACTGACTATAACTTTCAGCCTTGCTCTTAAAACTACCACGCAGTTTGTATTCATCTAAGGACCTCGTTGTGAAAGGGTTAAGTCTCTCTCTCTCTCTCTCTCTCTCTCCACAGCTTCCTGGCTTCATCTATCTCCTTTACTTCTCCCTTCCTCTTGGTTGGCTAATAGATTCTCCTGTTGATGCTTTTTCATTTTTTGTTCAGAAGCTGTCACTCTTACTGATATCAAATGTCATCCTCATTTCCACGTGTGTGTGTGTGTGTGTGTGTGTGTGTGTGTGTGTGTGTGTGTGTGTGTGTGTGTGTGTGTGTGTGTGCCCCCTTCAACCCCCCTATTTCCCACTAACACATGGGAGGAGGGGGGCGGGGGGTCAAGAAACAAATCTGGAGAACTACCATCCGAGTGCCCAATGAAGTGGGTCATATATCCATCCACTCATCATGCAGGCCTTCCAAATTCCCGGTTCCCCCTTGCAGGATCAACGTTCCACACACACACACACACACACACACACACACACACACACACACACACATACACACACACACACACGCACACACACACACACACACACACAATGCTTCAGAACTTCAGCAACAAATTAATGGTTGAATAATGGAAAAAATACATCTTCATCCTGAACATAATCACTCCTCTAATTAATGTTACTATTCTTTAAATATTAACCTCTTGAATCCAACGATATACTTTCTCACTTTACTTGTGGCACTTGCAGAGATTTTATGCAACTTAGGACTCTTCTTACTGGAGTTATCAGGTACGGTATAGCCTCCATTACCTCTCACTCAAAGGCCTTAACTGAATAAAAGGTACGTCGACAGGTATACTACTTCTACTGTTAACTTGGCCTAAACTTGCCATCTCCTTACCTTGATTCCTGACAACAGATTAACACTCGAATACGGAACTACTTATGATGAGGTTTTATGAAAGAGAATGAAGAGTGGTGACAATATTTTCTTTTTTTTACCACTGACCTACATCAAAATAAATTGCTAAAGGACGAAAATTTGTGTGAGTTCAGAGTAAAAAGAGTATAGGAAATGTGGAGTGAAAAATTACCTCCTCGGGTGAAGGGATTAACCTTTTAAATGATGTTGTTCAAAAAGAGAGAGAGAGAGAGAGAGAGAGAGAGAGAGAGAGAGAGAGAGAGAGAAACAAAAACAAAACAAAAAGACGAGAAAAGAAAAAATTGTGTGGGTTTAGCCGCGACAAAATACAAAGTTCTTTATTCTCAACCAAAAAGTCAATTGAGTTGGTAGTATTTGGCTCTTTCGCTGGGGTGGGTAAAAAATTAAGTTCGTTCAATAGTAGTCGAGGATGAAGTTAGTATAGAACGTATTTTCTGCTCACTCTTCCATGTAATACTTCTCTGCACTGTTTTTCTACTTCCCAATGTTGCGTTTCTCACTTTTTCCTGCCGGCTTTGAGTGAAATGACTGCTTGGTGGTGGTGGTTGTGGTGGTGGTATTGGTGGGGGGTGGTAGTGGTATTGGTAGGGGTTGTGGTAATGTTAATGGTCCTGGAAGTCGTAATGGTTGCAGTCGCGATGGTGGTTGTGGCAGAGGTGTGGTAGTGATGGTGGTCGTGGTACCGGTTTAGCTGTGCTGGCGGTTGTGGCAGTAAAGAGCGAGGGGAATCTTCTCGCATTCCTACCCTAGAGTCAAATAAAAGCTAGCATAGTGACAGTCTACCCAAGAGTACATGGCTTACAGCAATTAACGCTCATAAGTAATTTCTACACTAGTTGCTTTCTCTCTCTCTCTCTCTTTCTCTCTCTCTCTTTCTCTTTCTCTCTCTCTCTCTCTTACTAATTCTGAGTCATAACAGCGCCATAAAATGCTAAATGAAAAAGCACACAGCCTCCGTGTAAAGGCTTGCTCGTTATTTATCAGCAATTTGTTCTGGCACACTGTTTCTTTTTCTCCTTTTTCCTTTCTTCTTCCTCCTCCTTCGCCTCCTACGTGGTACTCTCTCTCTCTCTCTCTCTCTCTCTCTCTCTCTCTCCGTAACACACCTTCCTCACGCTTTTTTCTCCCGGTTCTTCTTTCTCTTCCTGCTTCCTCCTCCTTTCTCTCTTTTTTTTTTTTTTCCTTTTTGTCTGTCCTTTCTCCTGTCTTATTTTCCACACCATTTCTTCCTCTCGCTTCTCTCCTACCGGTTTCATCCCTTCTTCACCACTTCTTTATATCCCTTCGCCTCCTCACGTTCCCAACATTTTTCTCTTCTTGTCCTAAGTCTTCCGTTTTATGCTTTCTTCTTTTTGCTGCTTCCCATCTTTCTTTAATTTTCTTTCCTCTTCCATCCGCCTCTTGTACTTCACGCATCTTTCCCTCTTTTTCCACTTATTTGCCTTCTTCTCACTCTGTGCACCTCTCTCCTCTCGTTCTGTATCCTCTCCTCCCTTTCTCTGCCTTCCTCTATTTTTTACAGTTCCCTGTCCGCTCTTCCCACCTTACTTTTTTCCCCTCTTTCGTTCTCCCTTTCTACTTCCCTTCTTCCTCTCTTTTTACCCTCTTCCTTTCGCTCTTTACTTTGTTTCCCTCACTTGTATTTTTTTCCTCAACTCCTCGCACTCTGTTTCATATAATTTGCCATTTTTCTCCTTGTCTTGCCCCATTTCTTCCTTGCTCCATTTCTCTACTGCATGTAATTTTCCTTAAACTTTTTCTTCTCTTTTCGCTCCGTGTTTTCCTCTCTCAGCACTTTCCTCTTTCATCTAACACCACCTCACTTTTTCCACTCCTCCACTCTCCTCTTCTTGCTGCGCGTTCTGTTCTCTTCCTCTTTATTTCCTCCCTAATTCCACTTTCCACCCATGTCTACCCCCATCATCTTCCCAATCTGTACAGTCAGCATCAAAAGGACTGTCTCCTCTCCCGCTTTTCTTTCCATGGGCTTTCGTTATCAGTCCGGTAAAGCAGCAGCACCCGATATCGATAACTTGATAAGGCAACAGACCAATGTTATCAGTGACAGTTGATAAGGATTCTTCAAATTTCAGGAAACAGAACCGAGAAGGGCGACACGACTTTTGATGCCGACATATTCCCCTTCCTCACATTTTCTCTTTTGATTTTCCCCGAATTTATTATTTTGACTCGTCTACCTCTTTTTCTGATTCCTTATATCATCTTTCACTTCCCCTTTATTTTCGTTTCTCCTTCGTCTTCCCTCCCTCCCTCGAGCACAGTATTCTCCCTCCTCTCTCCAGATTTTTTCCTAGAACGGCAAAGCGCTTGAAGTGGGGCAAAGTTTTAAGTGAGAGCAGAGATAAACAAGAAAGGTAAATGTACAGGAAAAAGAAGGGAGAGAAATAAAAGACAGGCTCAAGGAAGCAAGAAGGACGGTGCTGTGAAAGTCTGGATTATAGAGAAAAATTTGAGAGGAAGGCTGCGAGAGGACTGCATGAAGAAGACTTTGAGCCGTATTCTCGTGGGCTTAGACTTCGAAGCATCTGTTCCTGAGAGATTAATTTTGCATGTTTCACCACTTTACTTTCTTGAACAGGTGAGTTTTAAGATGAAACCTGTAAAACAAGTTATCTAGGAAGAGTTGTTATGAAGGCTTCCATGCCAACGAATATAAGACTCAAAGCACCTCCTCTTCTCTCTTCCCCATACACCTCCTCCTCCTCATCATCATCATCACCATCATCATCATATCATCATCATCATCATCATCATCATCATCATCATCAACAACACATAAATAGAATGATCAGAATATGGAAGAGTGACATACGTGAAAGATATGGATCACAGTACGGTTATGTCTAGAGCGTGGCTGTCTTGAGTGGTGAAAAAGATTTACGTAAATGAATATATGAGTTTATGTACTGGACGTGAATATGAGTAGGCGTGGCAGACCCAGAAGATGGTATGATATGGAGAGTAGTGAAGCTTGGAAGTTGAGAAAGTAGGGATGGAAGGAATGGGACAGGAAGTGCGAGGAAAGACTGAGGGAGAGAGGAGAGAAATGGGTAGGGGAAGGGGAGAGAGGAGAACGAAGGATAGGGGAGGAGAAAAATGGATGAGATGAGCTATGTGGAGAGGTGCGATGAGACGAGAAGAGGGAGGGGAGATGATGAAAGAAGAGCTTGAATATTTAAGAAGGGGAAAGAGAAAAGGGGGAAAGGGAAGAGAGAAAGATGAAAGGGGAAAATGAAAGAGGATTGAGAAAAGGTGAGAGGAGAGAGGAAGGGAGAAATGACTGAGGGAAGTGAATGGGGAAAGGGGTAGAGTGGATGGGAGAGGCACTGAAATGGGGAAATGGGTAGGGGGAAAGAGGCAAGGAAAGGAGGAGGAAGATGGAAGGAGAATAAGGAGGGGAAAATGTGTGTGTGTGGCGGGGGGAGGGGGTGCTTTATTCATCATACCCTTAGTAATAACACCGACAGATTACACCTCAATAAAATTCCTATATTAAACCCAAAATTAATAGCTTGATAAGACGCCATTATCATTTTTATATCCACCCGCCCTAACTCCCCCTCCCCCCATTTATCTCCCCCTCCACTATCTCTCCCTCCCTTCTTCTTCTCCCCGCGTATCCCCCTCCCCCTCTTCTATCTCTCCCTCCTTCCCTCTCGCATCATTCATCTCCCCTCCCCCTCTTTCTACCCTTACTCCCTTAACTTTTCTATCTCTCCCTCCTTCGCTCTCCCAACATTCACCCCTCTCTCTCTCTCTCTCTCTCTTAGTTCTTGTACTTCATCCTGTTCTTCCTCTTATTCATTATCTCCTTCCCACTAATTTTCATCATCATCATCATCACTACCGCAATAACTATCTCCGCACTATTAATTAATGGAAAGGAGGAAAAAGAGCATCGCAAGAGTACTATCATTTGTGTCCAGAGAAAATGGGCTACTCTCTCTCTCTCTCTCTCTCTCTCAATGAAAAAAAAATTACAACTTTTTCCCAACTACCCCCTCATGCTCTCCCAACTCGCCTCCTACTGTATATGGCCTCCCTTTTCTTCCTCCCCCTTTCTCTCCCCGTTATTCCCCATCCTCTTGCTCATGTTCCTTCTCCTCGCCCTCGTCCTCCTGCTCCTCCTCCTCCTCACCGCCGCCGCCGCCGCCGCACCCGCCGCCGCCGCACCCGCCGCCGCACCCGCCGCCGCCGCCCCCGCCGCCGCACCCGCCGCCACCACCACCACCACCACCACCACCACCACCACCACCACCACCTTTTATCCCCTATATTCCCTCCCTTCTTTATGTGGCTTAAGCAGTACCATAATCGTCTCTAGATTTCACAATGTAGCGATTTATTAGAGAGCAAAACTTATACCTTCTTCCTACGCTGATATTTTTATTCTACAACTCTTGGAACGTATACCACAGCCACAGTCCTTCCTGTAACGAAATGCCCCGAAAGAACCACTAGGATCGACTGCTGTTTTCCTTTGTGTTAGCAGTTTTGGCCCGACTTAGACCCTCTTCTCCATTTTTCACTATCTGTTCCTAGTCTATTTTATTTTACCCTCCCTGCTGATCCATCTACCTATCCTCTTTCGCTAATCTCCGTCTCTTCTTCTCCTCCCTATCTACATTCTCCCCATCCTACCTTCCCCCCCCCCTCACATCCTATTTTTTTCCCTCCCTACTTGCATAATACTTTCCCTTCCTGTCTTCTTCCCCTCCCTCTCGGCCGTCCTTTCCCCTCTCCTGAAGAGCTTCACCCCTCCTTACCTACACTCTTCACTTTATATCTCCCCTTTCCCTTTCCCCTTTCTCTTCCTACTTAATTTCTTCTCCATCTATATTCTTCCTCATCCACATCTATTTCCATCTTCCCTCCTCAATTATACCTATCTCCACTCCTCACCTATATACCTTCCCTCTCCTTCCTCTCATGTTATCTATTTCCTTCTGTCTATCTCCCTCACCACAGTACGTCTTATTTACCCCTTGTATGTACACCTATCTTCCACCCTACCAATCCATATTCTTCCATCCCATCCTTATCTACTCTCTCCCCGTCCCCTCTCCCATCTTATCCCCCCTCCTCCCCCTCTCCCATCTTAATCCCCTCCTCCCCCTCCCCCCACATGATACACGGGCCCAGCATGTAAACATCCCCCCTGTGGCAATAAACTTCAATTAAGGTGGTGGCCTACGTCTGCCTCACATTACCCCCTCCCCAATCCTACCTCTTCCCACCTATTACCCACACCCCCTCCCCCACAACGCCCCCCACGGTGCCCTTATTACCTTTCATCCTACGTTTGTTAGCCCCATACCCCTCATTTCCCTCCTCCTGCCCACTCTTCGTCTGCTACCTCCATGCCCCCTCTTTACCTCCCTCCCTCACCTTAAGTCTCCCATTCTCCCACGCCCCTTCATTATTCTCCTCCCCTCATCCTACGTCTGTCCTCTCATAGTGCCTAGTGCCTTCCCCTATCCCCACCCAACGTGTGCCTGCTCCCCACGCCTTCAATTCCCCCCTCCCCCCACCATACATTTGTCCCGTGTCCTCAATACTAGCTCCCTCTCTCTCCAACCTACATCAACACGCCCCTTATGCCCTCATTACCCCCTTCTCCCCCTCCCAATCCTAAGCCTGCCTCACAGTGCCCTAATTACTCACTCCCCACTCCCCCCCACCCTCCATCTGCCTGTCTCCCAAGCCCTCACTGTCTCCTCCTCCCTCTTGTCACCCAACACCTTAAGTTTGCCATCCCTTTATGCCCACATTATCCCTCTCCCCCATGCTACGTAAAGTCATAGATTAGGAGGAGGGTATGATTGCTGGCACAGACGTCTACTTAGCCCCCCCACCCTTCCGTTCTCTCTTATTTTCCTTCCTTCTCCCATCCCATGTCTCCCAGTCCCCTGAAAAATATACCACAACGTAACCATGACTACCGACAAAACACACACACACACACACATACACACACACACACACACACACACACACACACACACACACACACACACACACACACGATATAAAATTCCACCAACTCTAATACAGATATAAAAACTGTACCAGAAAAATACCTCAAACAATGTCGACCCTGCGGCACAAAAAATTAAATATGTAAAAAATATATACGTAAAAATACGTTACAATATTTCGTCAAAAAGTCATCTTCATCATCACCATCATCATTACTGTCGTCATCATCATCATCATCACCATCATCATAACCATCATCATTTTTGTCCTCGTCATCACCACCACCACCACCACCATCATAATCATCATTACTGTCGTCGTCATCACCATCATCATAACCATCATCAATTTTGTCCTCGTCATCACCACCACCACCATCATCATAATCATCATCATCATTTGTCCTCGTCACCACCATCATCATCATCATCATCATCATCATCTCAATCTATACCATACTACAATAAATGGGTCGAGTAAGCTCCTGAAAAATAAAAATAAAAATAGGAGTACTATCATTAGAGCAGCCAGCGATAATAGGCCAAGTCTTCAATCCCTCATCACTCAAGCCCCTCAATATCACCACCAACTCCTAGTACCTAATTTATGGAGGCTAATCAATTCATACATCATCACCATCATCATCATTAGCAGCAGCAGCAGCAACACTGTCCCTGCCTTAATCCAACCTAGTAGCGTATAAATTTAATGACAACAGTAGCATCTAGAAAAAAAAACACACACACACACATAAAGTTAGAGACCTATCATCACTACTGCCGGTTAAACTACGAGCCTCATTTCCACTACCATCTCCGCCTCCCAATACTGTATCTGAACTATGTGTCCCGGTCGCCTATTATCCGAACATCATCATCATCGTCGTCGTCATATTCCTACCTGTTGTAATGAGACAGGTTGGTTTCTGTACTTTCTTCTATAAAATAAACAAGGCAAATGTACCCTTCATTTTAAAGGTTTTGAGGCCAGAGTCGTACACGTGGTAAAATCAAGGGTTTTAAGGGTCACTACGGGTTCCAAGGATCGTTACGAGTTCTAAGGGTCGTTAAGGGTTCT